>NW_016909009.1:2172238-2206572 GCF_001483705.2 Eufriesea mexicana | reverse complement strand
ACCATTGCATCGTTAATGTATTGAGCAATTTATTTTTGACAGTTATTAGCTTTCTTTGTTAAATTTCTTTCCTTAGAATTCAGTAGTGTGACGAATATTGGGTTTCTTTGGGATTGGGATTGGGATTCTCATTTGCGAGAAACAGAAACAAATTCAGATTCGCCCCTCGTTGAATAAAATTTAGTTAAAATGAATGACACAATGATCAAAATTAATTTTCATATTCGTATTTCATTTTCTACGACGTGTTTGCGAAGAGCAGATTCGAGGAAGGGATTCACCAATAATTATGAAAGAAATGGAGGTGTTAAGACAGAAAATGGGGATGAAAAATGGCGGCAGTTTGAAGGGTGTAAATATCTCTGGGTGACTCGAGTTATAAAATTATAAATCTATACCCCATTCAAAATAATACTTTCTTCACTTTTCCATTTTCTTTTTCATATTTATTATCCTCTTTCACCATTGTATCGTCAGTGTATTGAGCAATTTATTTGTGACAAACGTTAGCTTCCTTTGTTAAATTTCTTTTCCTAGAATTCAGAAGCGTGATGGATATTGGGATTCTTCTCTCATTTGCAAGAAACAGAAACAAATTCAGATTTGTTCGCAGCAGACATTGGCATCCCTCGTTAAATTCGTCTTCCATATTTGTAAAGAAAAATTTAGTTAAAATAAAAGACCCGATTTTCATATTCGTATTTTATTTTCTACGACGTGTTTGCGAAGAGCAGATTCGAGAAAGGGATTCAGCGAAGATTGTGAAAGAAACGGAGGCGCCTATCCTCTTTCACCATTGTATCGTCAGTGTATTGAGCAATTTATTTGTGACAAACGTTAGCTTCCTTTGTTAAATTTCTTTTCCTAGAATTCAGAAGCGTGATGGATATTGGGATTCTTCTTTCATTTGCAAGAAACAGAAACAAATTCAGATTTGTTCGCAGCAGACATTGGCATCCCTCGTTAAATTCGTCTTCCATATTTGTAAAGAAAAACTTAGTTAAAATAAAAGACCCGATTTTCATATTCGTATTTTATTTTCTACGACGTGTTTGCGAAGAGCAGATTCGAGGAAGGGATTCACCAATAATTATGAAAGAAATGGAGGTGTTAAGACAGAAAATGGGGATGAAAAATGGCGGCAGTTTGAAGGGTGTAAATATCTCTGGGTGACTCGAGTTATAAAATTATAAATCTATACCCCATTCAAAATAATACTTTCTTCACTTTTCCATTTTCTTTTTCATATTTATTATCCTCTTTCACCATTGTATCGTCAGTGTATTGAGCAATTTATTTGTGACAAACGTTAGCTTCCCTTGTTAAATTTCTTTTCCTAGAATTCAGAAGCGTGATGGATATTGGGATTCTTCTTTCATTTGCAAGAAACAGAAACAAATTCAGATTTGTTCGCAGCAGACATTGGCATCCCTCGTTAAATTCGTCTTCCATATTTGTAAAGAAAAATTTAGTTAAAATAAAAGACCCGATTTTCATATTCGTATTTTATTTTCTACGACGTGTTTGCGAAGAGCAGATTCGAGAAAGGGATTCAGCGAAGATTGTGAAAGAAACGGAGGCGCCAAGTCAGAAAATGGGGATGAAAAATGGCGGGACCGCGTCGTCTGACCCCTCGTTGCCCAACTCAAGAGATCGTCGAGAAATGCTCGCGGACGGGTATCCGAGATGAAAATCGGTAATGCCCGTCCAGGAATCACGTAAGTACGAACGCATTTGAGAAAACGGACCGACCCGATTATCCCGCGCGGCCATCGGGTGGAAAGTAGAACGAATGGCAGAACTTTCGATTTCGCTGGCGTTGTCTTTCACTCGGTAACCTCCATTCCGGCATTGTTGCTTTTGCGCGTTCCTCGTCGACAGATCTAACACGGTCGTCGAAACTTTCGTCGGTATTGTTACGATTTTCACCTCGAATCGCGCCGAATCGCCGAATCGGAACCGCGCGAACAAGGCTATCGGGCGTGGGCACTTTCGCCCCGATCACAGCCGATTATCGCGCTTTTCCGAGATTTCCCACTTTCGCCGCGAATTTTCGCTTCCGGGTGAAAAGCCTGTACCTTTCAGACAGATCTTTCATGGTTATTCGAGATCGCTTCATGGGAATATTTTTGATATTAACGAAGCTTTGTATATTTTTAAAGATCATCTTTGATATTTTATATTGTACGATAAAAGATTATGAACGTGGTATTTGCGTTTATAGATGTTAGGATATCTATTAGCTTTCTAAAAGAGCAGGTACATTTGAAATATCGTTATTTTTATCTGAGTTTTATATTTATTCGAGATTAAGATCGAGGCAGGGGAAAAGTGCGTAGAAATTGTAAAATTTCCATTTAATTCTCAATAAAAGAATTTTCATTTAGGAGAAATGTTTAATAGAAAAACTGAATGTAATTAATTGTCGAAGGTATATAGTTTGCCCTTTGCACTCGAAAGATGACTCTCAGCCATCTTGAAGCTTAAGTAACGTATATCAGACAATAATTAAATTTAAAAGTATACGTGAAATATTGAAATAAAATACACGTGATTTCCTATCTTTATTTTATAATAGCATAAATGATATCACTGAGCTTGAAAAGGTATAAGAAAAGCTTCGAATTGTTAGATCATTATAGCGAAAAAATCTTCCAATGCAAAGGGTTAAATCAATGATTGTGAGCCAACACGAATATTTTATTATTTTATTTTATTTCTGTACATTAGATACTATAGTAATCTCCTATATTCCCTAAAATAAACGATTTTAATTCTAAAAGAAAAGGAATTATAAATAGCCCTAAATGCAACTTTGTCTATAAAAATAAAACCAAATAACCAACAATGCAAATTAACAATCTTTCCATAGTGGCACCAGTCGAGTGCAAACGTATATACCTAATTACTTGCACTATAGCACTTCAATCCAAATCAATAAACGCACCAAATTCTTATAAAGACATCACGAATCTACAAATATTTCTTTTTCAGTGAAGGAAATTTTTCAAAAATATTTTAGCCCCTTGAGAGACGAAGACAGGATTATGTGGGACGTTTACTCACTAAAACTTCCACGGTGTCTACCCTCGCAGTGCTGGGAATATTCTAAAGACTCAAAACGAATCCATACACCTCCGTGAGGATCTACAAACCTACCCTTAAAAAGCCCCGTCAAAAATAAAGAAATAAAAAGGGGAAAAAATTAAAAGATGGATTCCAAAGGAGTCAACGAATAAGAAAAGAATCTCGATCCTACCAAACGTTCTCCAACCCCCCTTCTTTCCCCCTCATCGTCGCCACTATCGTGCGAGGGTACGCTTTACGATCGCGGAGGAATCACGCGATCGGCGGACGATATCGCTCGCGAATCGATTAGTCGGGATTCGTGTGACACGGTGTAACGTGCGACGTGTGCAGTAACCCGTGTAATTTAACGCGAAATTTTACGATTCGGCGGCGGAATTCGCGTGCAACGTGAGATGAGTCGAGGCCGGCCCTCCGGATCGCGCAGCCACCCTCCGCCACGTGTTTGCTCCGCGTTGATCGAGACGGTATTTACCGTTCCCTGTCGCGTTAATGGCGAATCGGTATCATGGTGTTTGACTAGCACCAGCGAGTCCTGCCAATTTCGACGTTCTTCCCGTAGGAAGATCCTCCTTCGGCTCGCGAGGAGCAGATTCTCCAGACACGCGTTTTACGAGGAGTTTTATGCGCCAGAGGAATCTTCGCGACGCGATATATTTTTGCGATACGCCAATGGAATTCGACTGGCAACCAGCTTTGCGAACGTAAAATGTAATAAATTTAACGTAAAATGTGAAACATAAAGTGCGAGTTTCAGCGTTGCCTGGGGAGTATAGCGATGCAGGGGTCGTTAACTGATCGGGGTACGAGGGTACGAGGGTACGAGGGTTCGTTGAAGTAGGGGAATGGCACTGTTTTCGTTTTGTACCTGGATTTCATTGAGGCAATGTACTGTGGTAATGGTTAACTATTAAACTATTTATTTTACTACGATGTGAAATACTAAATGCAAGTCCTACAACATATTTAGTTTCATTTCTCAATACCAAAATCATCGATTAGCAAAGAAAAAAATTAAACGAGTACTTAATTTCTTCAAAATCGACTGGCAATATTTTATTATTAACAAATGTCAATATTTAGAAATTTTTATTATTACCATCGTTAATTCAATGGTGGCCTCTGTCGCAATTAACATGTCAAACATGGTTATACATTATTGTGGTAGTGGTTGTCATAGAATGTGTGGTACGAGTGTGAGGAATATTCGTGTGGAAGAATGTGTGTGTGACGAGTTTGACAGAGAGTGGCGAAAAAACAATCAGTAGCTGAATGACAGTCATTACAAATAGACGTTGTGTGTGAGGGAGTCCTCGAGAGATTATATCGCAGTTAGAAGCGAATTTATTTTACGAGATTTAGTTATAATTTAAGTTGTGCTGTTATCTATTAGTTTATCCATTTACTCACAATTATAACTTATCTATTACAGACAATATTCCAACATTATATGTATCGCATAATAGAAAATTCATCGTGGCACCACGGACAATCCCTGTAAAACTGACGTGGCATTCAAAATGGTGTTAAATTTCGAAAATAAAAATATCCGAAATTCTACTTAGCACAATTCCTTTGCCCTCGAGAGGTGAGCTTCAGTCACCATTTCATAAAATTTGGAAGATCGATATTAATTAATATATCAAATTTAACGCTGCAATGTAACAGTGTGCGAGGCATCGAAATCAAATAATTCTACAATTCTGTTATTACATAATTCATCATTTACTGCTCAAAAAAGTACCAACAGTTTTTTAGTAGAGAATCTTTGAATTTCTACTCTTCTCTAGCCAAAAAATCGTCGAGTGCAAAGGGTTAATAATTGGAAACGATAAAACAGTATTTGCTCGCTGTAGATACAACAACAACTGCGGCAAATCGATCTATTAAAAGCAATTAAACCTCGTTTCACAGGAAAAAGCGAAACGTGGCGAGGAAAATTAGCCGAACAAATGCCAACCACCTTTAATTACCGTTAATTACACAGCAAACGAATTTCTTTTGAAACGAACCACCGATCCGACCCTCCCACACGCCATGGAGGCAATTATCAGAGCGACATAAGCGCGGAGGTAAATAAACTCTCTCTGAATCGCGATACAAATCGCGCCTATTATTTAGCTCGGCGGGACAGCGACCCATAAACAACGGTTTGATTTCACCCCGTACAAAAGCGACTCGTTACAATAAAGCAGAACTCGTTACAAGCCTCGCTCGAGCGGAGAAAGTTAACCGGTGGCCGCCTCATCTTCCTGGATCGAGCGCGGTGTCGTTGATCCACGATCCTCCTCCTCCGCCGCCGCCTCCTTCGCCTCCACGATCGACTTGGACGAAAAGTAAGAGTAGCGAAGAAAGTGCACGAGGCAGAACGAAGACGACGACAGCGACGCTTTGACCCGCTGGCATCTGCGCTGCACTTACAAAAGCCGAAGGTGTCGCAATCCAGCCTGGTCTCTCTCGGTTCGCCTCGATGGAAGTCGAGTAATCGAGGCGTGGGTGACCCGTTCACCTCACGACCAACTGGGAGAGAGTGGCCTGTGAAACTAAGCTCTCTAGATGATCCTCATCTTCCTGGATCTCTAGACCAGGTCGAGAGTGAATTTCTTTTTTCCTCCCCCCTCCCGCTCCTATTTATCAGACGCGCGAAACGCTCCGAGTTTATGGGGGATTCGAGGCACTCTGATGACTGGTGCTTGCACGAAGAGGGTACAACGAGCGGAAGGAGCAACCTTCTTTCGTGGCTTGGAGGGTTGGCAAGACGAAAGTGTTTCTTTAGGATTGGTCGATGGATTTCTTCGATTAGATTTATAATTCTTTCACCCTTAACCCCTTGTCATATGTAAGATTCAACAGCGTGGGCCCAAAAACCGTAAACAGAACTGTCGAGTCTTTGAGCCATTTCATGGCTCGGTAAGTCTGTCTTAACACTGCTGGTCGCTGTCACGCAGACGTGACTTTGCTTCAGCGCGGCACAATGTTCCACTATGCTTCTGTTTTAACTCTTCAGATCGTCTTTTCTCAACATTCTTTAAGCAGATGCTTGTTCCGTTAGTCTCAAATATTAGTGCCTTTTTAAATAATAAGAATAGCGTAAATATGACCATCAGCAACTAGTAGAACCCGCGCGAAATTCACCGGCGGCGAGAAATGAGCGGCCGGTAAAGTGTTAAGTTGTACTAATTGCACACGACTAACGTGGGGTACCGTATCTATTAAAAAAATATAATTCGGGGAAAGTTAATTTAATAAATTGCAAAAATACAAGTGAAGCACATCGACAAACCATGGGCGTGACACGTAGTGTTGATATTTGGTCCGGTCGACGTATCACGTGCCAGGCACGTGATAGTTAGTTTCGACCCGATCGATGTACCACGGGCCAGGCTCGTGATAATTAGTTTTGGCTTGGAAAGTCGACCACGAGTCTCACACGTGGTTGTAGACCAAAGGATTAAATGTTCTCGGGATTACAGATTATTGTTCCTGGTTTAGGATATTCCATTGGCGTCGTTGGAACTGGTAAAATTTTACTTTTAATATTGGAATGTGTTCCAATCATTGATTTTATTTTAACTTTGGTTTATTATAATTGATACACGCGCGTTTATGCGACCAGTGTTTCTTAAGGACTAAAATTATTTTCAGGTACATACATATTTCGTCGTAAGACAGGAATGTTAATAATATATTATTCTAGGATATAATCGTGGTCGAGTTTCTTAATTTTATTCCAGCGAAAATGAAGCAAGTCTAAGAGTAATAAATAATACAATTTTCGTGTTAGTACTTTCTCTAAAATCATAATCACAAAAATTGATTCTGCTATTCGCAGTAAATTCACTATAAATATCTATGGAAGAAGCTAATTTGGTATATTAGAAATTCCACGTTGAATTATTGAAAATAAAATTCTTAACTTTCCTCTCATATACACTTGTGTTTATGTATATGTATGTTTTTGTAATGGCGATACGTCAGACCGATATATTACTAATTTATATTGGTTTTTAGGTATATATGTATTTCCTCACAAGGCAGACGAGAGAATAATATGCTACACTACGATATAATTACGTTTCTTAACTGTACTTAAGTGAAAATGAACAAGTTGACGACTAATAAATAATACAATTTTTGTAAACGAATTACGCTTGAATTACCACTTTCTCTAAAATCATCCACGTAAATCGAATCCTGTATTCGCAGTGAATTGACTATAAATATCTATAGAAGAAGCAAATTTAATGCAATAGAAATTCTACGTTGAATTATCGATATTAATCCCTTGCATTAGGATTTAATCATGCAAAACTATGCATCGAAGTAGTATTTCATTTTAATTAACCACAGTATAATTATCCTATCAAAGATAAACTTGGGTAAAGATTTTAGAAATTCTGCGAAATTTTGGAATTTTTTAAATTCTAAAAATTTTAGAAATTGGTACACGTTAAAACGTGTGAAATATTATTATAGTCGCGTGATTAGTGTAACTCAGAATAATGAGATTTGATACAAAGGTCTCGTCCTTTCAGTGCAAGGGATTAAAATTCCTAACTTCTAAACAGTTTCCAATGGAATCCATTTTTCTTCCCTAGAAAATATTCCCAGAATCGTGCAATTAAATCACCATAACGTTACACGTTTCCGTTCCGTTGATCGTTGATTATCAGTCTCACGATCAGCCTATTGCCAGATATTTGCCAAATCGAGGGAGAAAACAGGTGTCACGATGGAATCGAAGGAATTGCGAGATCGCGGTCGATTCGACGGCCGTGCCCCGCGAATAATCGATTCGAAATGAATCACGAGGCAATTTCGAGAAATAATTGTTCGCCTGTTAATCGCGCCAAGGTCTCCTCGAGTCGTAAATATGCGCAAGGCCGTGATACGTGAGTTACAATTCTTATCAATTCCACACGCGACAAGGTCATCCGTTTATTATCAACGATTACACGCCCCCTTCCCCCGCCCACCTCACCTGGGAACGCCTTTACGCTTGGCAACGAAAATACGTTCCTCGTTTGATAAGGAACGTAGGTGTATCGGCTGTGTACCCGAGGCATATTGGCTCTGCAGAGATCGGTATTTATTCTGGGACCGAATATTAGTGCTACTAATATAGTTCAAAATGGCCGCGAAGATACTGCGAGAGTAAAGGAATCACGGGAGTCGAGAGACAAATATTTATATATTTTAATATATCTTATTTTCATTTTTGTGTTACTCGATTTATCAGAAATTCGATTCTCCAGTTCATAGTAAGAATGGCGGGAGATCGGGATTTATACTGAATTTACTATGACCGGTGAAATGATCATGGATGCAAAGAGGAAGAGGAATTTTAATGAAAATGGAATAGCAGAGGATATTGACAAAATTTATAATACGTGTATTAGAAGAAATATGGAGATGTCGAGTGGGTCAAATGATAACACTAAATGCAGGATTTTCAGTAAAAAATTTGGAAATGATCGTTTAAGATAAGTCTCCATTAAGGGTTCTTGAAGAGAGTCTGCAGATGTGGAAGACTTGGAAAAGATTATTGAAATCGAAAGAGTCATTTACCAGTATTTTAATTCTAATTTTTAATAAAAAATTTGGAAATGATCGTTTAAGCTGTGATAGGGGACATCATTAGGGGCTCTCGAATAAAGTCTACACACGTGGAAAATTTAGAAGAAAATGTGAAAATCAAAAGAGAAATTCACCAGTATTTTGATTTTAATTTTTAATAAAAATTTTGAAAATAATCGTTTAAACTATGATAGGTGTCTCTGTTAGGGGTTCTCGAAGAGTTTACGAACGTGGAAGACTTGGAAGAAAATATGGAAATCGAAAGAGAAATTCGCCAGTACATTGATTTTAATTTCTAATAAAAATTTTGAAAATGATCGTCTAACCCTTTGCACTCGGCGAATTTTTCGTTACAGAAAAATAATAATTCGAATACTTTCTGCCATAAAATTGATGATATTTTTAAAACGGTAAATAAGAAATCGTATGCAAATTAAAACGTATAATTATTTCACTTCGACATTCCAAATTATTAATTTTAAATTCGATATATTAATTAACATCCATCTTTAGGTTCTGATTAAAATGGCGACTGAGGGTTGCCTCTCGAGTGCAAATAGTTAACTATGTTAGGGGACTCCATTAGGGGTCCTCGAAAAGAATCTATGGACGTGAAAGACTTGGAAGAAAATGTGAGAATCGAAAGAAAAATTCGCCCGTGCTTTGATTCTAATTATTAATTGCTTGATTCTGCGAGAAACTTGATTTTTGGGTTCGTCGAGAGAACGGGAGGTGATTAAAGTTGCTTGAAAAAGTCTTCAGACGCGAATTAAGGGAGAGAAAGTACGAAGAGGGTAAAAATTGCCAAGACCGAAGAAAAGTTTGTTTGTCCCTTAATTGTAATGTTTAATTACTCGACTTGTAAGAATTCAGTTTCTGGATTAATTGGAAGAACGGGGGAAGATTAAAGTTTTTCAAGAAAAGTATTCAGACTGGGGTGAAGAAAGCGAAGTCGAGGAGAGAAAGTCGCGAGGGAAATTCATTTGCGTATCAACCGCTGTAATTTTTAATTATTTCTTTTGCGAAGAATTTAATTTCCGGACTAATCGAGGGAAGGTTTTATTAAATCGTTAGCTTTAGGAACCAAAGACACGAGGAGGGAGAAAATGGTGGAAATTGTAAGAAAAATTCCAGAATAATGACATCTATCATTTAACAACCTCAAACAACAACAATTAATAATAATAATAATAATAATAATAATTTTGAAACAGAAAATACAATACTATCGATATCATACACTCTAGCCACGATTTCTTTACTAAGACCCACAGAAAAATTCCAAATCATCGAATTATTACATCCCACAATTAGCACGATGGCATCTAACATTTAACATCCTCAAAACAAATTAATAATAATAATAATTTCAAAATACAGAATACTATCGATATCATTCGCCCTGGCCTTTATTTCTTTACTAAGACCCACAGAAAAATTCCAAATCATCGAATTGTTACATCCCACAATTACTATGATGACATCTAACATTTAAAATCCCCCCCAAAAAAAGAAAAAATAACGAGCATAATAATTTCAAAACACAAGATATCGTACCATACAATCCTTCGAAACCGAGAGTTACGTAACGATCTGAAAAGGGAAAAGAGAAGGACACAGAGGGACGGGTCAAAGGGTAACTAACTCGCCTAAACGTTAACCGTTACCATCTTCCTTTCCATTTTTTCTCGGGCATTAGCCGTGGACGGGCGCGTTGACGTAATCAGTCTCGCGCCGATAAACCGGGACAACTAGACGCGACCTACATATTGTTTCGACCATGTTACACAACCCGCGAACGAGTATGGCCGGGTCGACGACCGCTTTCGTCGCCATGTTGTGAAAGCGTGTGCTGCCACCACGTGGACCGCGCGAGGCGTCGCGCGCACGATCCGAGGCGTCTCTCGAATCGTACCACAGCCCTGACTGCTGTCCACTGTCACTGTTTCGAGGTCGTTCAATCGCCGGCCGACGCCCGATAAACCGATTTACCGCGACGCTTAACCGGGCAACTTGTCTTCGTTACGTAAAGGGCTTTCGTTCCCTCGTAACCGCCATCGCGACCTAATCGTCTCCTCTTGCTAACCGATTTACAGTATTTCCCACTCGCACCACGGGCTGTCACGCTGCGATGACAATTTGTATACGTGAGTGGAGGTTATAATTAGCACTGTCTGAATTTACACTTGGATACAATGGTCGTCGAGCAGAGTACGCTTTCAAGGTGTTCGGAGAATTTGTAAAAATTGAAATGGATTTGGAGTAGGTTAAGCGAGTTCTCAGGCTGGTCTGGGTTTCGAGTTTCGTTTGGAAGGAGATAGTGATTATCGGGTCTTGTCACGGGGAGGTGACTATGCATCGAGAGCCTGGAAATTAGGTTTGACATCAATTAATTTTATTGGATTATTGTCGATTAAAATTTTATCCGAGTTGACTCGTAGGTTTACGTGGACAGATATAGATCACGGATCGTAGATCTCTATACAAAAGGAGCCTTTATAAGGGTTGTAGAGATTTTACTGGAGATTTGGTTGTCAGGACGACGACTGTGTCTCGATCCTGAGAAAAATTCGCGTTCCATCCCATTCCGATTTGAAAAAATTTTACATTCTGTCCTAATCATGAGAAAAATTTGCATCCCATTCCAATCACAAGAAAAATTCATGTTCTGTCCCGATGTCAATGAAAAATTCGCACTTTGTTCCCGATTGTACCCCAATTTTGCCAAAAATTCGCGTCCGGTCTCATCTTGATTTGAGAAAAAATTCGCAATGGGTCCCAACTCTAAGAAAAATTCGCGTTTCATCCCAATCCTAACAAAGTCAAGATTCTGTTAACGATTATGCCCCAATCTTGGCACAAATTAGCGCTTAATCCCGTTCCGATTTGAGAAAACATTCGCAATGGGTCCCAACCCCAAGAAAAATTCGCGTTTCATCCCAATCCTAACAAAGTCAAGATTCTGTCAACGATTATGCCCCAATCTTGACACAAATTAGCGCTTAATCCCGTTCCGATTTGAGAAAAAATTCGCAATGGGTCCCAACTCCACGAAAAATTCGCGTTTCATCCCAATCCTAACAAAGTCAAGATTCTGTTAACGATTATGCCCCAATCTTGACACAAATTAGCGCTTAATCCCGTTCCGATTTGAGAAAAAGTTTGCAATGGATCCTAACCTCAAGAAAAATTCGCGTTTCGTCTCCATCCCATCCAATATTTCAAAAAATTCCCACTACCATGGAATACTGCGAATACGTAGATCACGCATGAGAAAAAGAATCAAGTCAATCACATACATACGTAACTTATTATACAACCAGTAAGTACATTTCTCATAATTCCGCGTCAAAGTGTCTTTATATCTCATTGAAACCTGTCATGAATTACCAAGATGTTGCAAAAAGTACAAGAACACGCGAGTTTTCACCGATAAATAATTCATTCCTCGCGAGATGACACTGTTTATAGCGTGCATATTTTTCCGCGGACATTTCTCGAGCATTGCTTCCTCGTAATTCGTGAACAGTCGTCATTACTCTGACACCGAGTTGGCACATGCAGCGACAGTCACATGCCAAACGTGTCTCACACGGTTCGTTCCTCTCTGTTGCAACGAGGCGTGGTTGATCGTTCGATATCGCTTTGGCCAAACGATCCTCGATCGTTGGACATCGTTTTGACCAAGCGATCCTCGATCGTTTGATCCAGCATCGAATCTTAGAAGTTAACGACGCGATTTATCGTCACCCTTCGTCGATTGCTCGATACTTCGTATTTCGTGTTTCGTCACGAGCACTTCTTGCGTCCCTCTTTGCCCGTGGAACGCAGACAGAAGCTGAAGAACAGATTAGACGTGATTCATCGACCTCCATTGCCACGCTGGCCACGTGATTAACAGACTATTGCGGCGAGGAGGAACTTTAAGGACAGACTTGTGACTTTGACCCAACGATAAGACCCAAAATAAAATAATCACGATCGTAACACCGTGTAATCGATATTCTCTAAATTTGGGAGGGAGGGAGAAAGTATAGTCACCGACGAAAATCAGAATTAAAATTTTTGTTCATAGAAAAATATATCGTATTTATCGATAAATAATTTGAATAAAAATCTATTTATAAATTTAAGTTATGTATCTCGAAAGGTAAGGGATATAGAAAAATCTGCAAGTCATTACAATGGAACATTGATTATGCGAATTTTGATTAGGTATGCGAATGATTCATTGTTCGAAACTAAACCGAGCCATGTGTCTATGTACTACTATGGTACTATGTACTATGTACTTAAACAGAAGAATACGCCATTTTGTAAAACCTGATAGTAAATTAAAAGTTGATATTGTATCATTAATTCGATCCATGGTCACCGATATTTAAAAACCGATTCGATAACACCTGCCTATGTTTTTACACAGGAAATTCGACTCCCGATGTACGCCATTTTCTAAAATCTCATAGTAAATTAAAAATTAATCTTGTTCCCTATAAACATCGATATTTAACACTAGGTTTACGGACGCTAGCAGTATACCTATTTCTACGGACACCTGTCAAATTTACAGGTAAAGCAAACGACGTGTCTTTCCTTTTTTCAACGATTAGTTTAATTTAAAAACAATTACAATATTAACAGTATTAATATAAGTTAACTAAATCTGTCACCATCGTATAATTGGAGCAACTCATCCGTCAAATTGACGGGTTTCGTAAATCTAGTGTTAAAAACCGATTCGATGACACGTGTCTATGTACTTAAACACGAAATTCGACTCCTAATGTACGCCATTTTCTAAACTCTGATAGTAAATTAAAAATTAATTTTGTACCATATAAACATCGATATTTAAAAACCGATTCGATGACACGTATCTATGTACTTAAACATTAAATTTGACTCCCGATGTACGCCATTTTCTAAACTCTGATAGTAAATTAAAAATTAATTTTGTACCATATAAACATCGATATTTAAAAACCGATTCGATGACACGTATCTATGTACTTAAACATTAAATTTGACTCCCGATGTACGCCATTTTCTAAAATCTGGTAATAAATTAAAAATTAAATTCGTACCGTATAAACATTGATATTTAAAAACCGATTCGATGACACGTGTCTATGTACTTAAACAGGGAATTCGACTCCCGATGTCAGCCATTTTCTAAAATTTGATAGTAAATTAAAAATTAATCTTGCACCATATAAACATCGATATTTAAAAATCGATTCTATGGCACGTGTCTGTCAGGGAATTCGACTCCCGATGTCAGCCATTTTCTAAAATTTGATAGTAAATTAAAAATTAATCTCGTACCACATAAACATCGATATTTAAAAACCGATTCTATGGCACGTGTCTATGTACTTAAACATTAAATTCGACCCCCAATGTACGCCATTTTCTAAAATCTGGTAGCAAATTAAAAATTAATCTTGTAGCATATAAACATCGATATTTAAAAACCGATTAGATAATCGGTAAATGGCGCGCTAATTCGAATGATTGACAGTCGTTTCCTAATCCTCTTCGGCGAGTGCAACGATTTCCAACGATCGGCCAGACGCCGTCTACCTCTCATCGATTTCTAAAACAATTTCTCCGAGGCACGACGAGAGACCGATTATTTCTCTATTACGATGCATCCAAGTCGATTTCATTTCCGTCTTCCATCAGCACGGCTGTGTAGCTTCGCGAAACGAAATCGAAAGTTTCCGATTTCCCCTTGTCGGTGAAATTTCGTACTGGGTCAACGTGCAGGTCTACTCGCTGTCAACTCTCCGTTGGCTACCTGTCGGCTGGCATTTTGAACCCGACGATTTCGATCGGTCACGAGGGTCACGAGTATGATCCGATGGAAATCGGTATACGCGAACCCGATTCGTCCACGTAGCTTCCCGTCTCTAATTATTCTGGCATTGACCAGTCACGGGTAATCGGACCACGTGTCAAGGGCACGCATTAATTACGGTTACACGCGCCATTTTTAGGCTCCTTGCGTGCTTTTTCACGTTCCGTAATCGAGTTAGAAATAAAACCGTGTCCAGGACGCGCGCGGGGCAGCGAGATGAGAAACAGAAGCAGCCGAGCCCATAGGACGGTGGAATTGACTTTAATTAGCTTCATGGGCCTTGCTCCAATTAACGAGGTGAACCACTTGACCCTTCGCTTCGAACCGACTGCTATTTTCTGACACATTTCCTTTGAAATTCTCGCTTCGCCTCGGAACTCCATTATCTTCCCTTTTGGCATCTCCTAGTTTTAATCGCGAATTCTATCAGATTCGCGTTTTCCGTGTGAAGAAATTGGCAGAAGCTTGGACCCCTGTCTGAACTATCCGTGGGAGATTAAAAACAATTCCACGTTAGTAACCAATGAGGATTTTTTGACACTTAAAATCTCGCAAATGGCAGCAAGATATTGTCAATAATTAGGAATTGCGAGGATGAAGAACGCGAGGGAATAATTAAGCCACCTATTTAAAATTCTGCCAAATTTTCTTTCAGTGTACTCAAATTTCCTATGTACCACCGTTAAATTATTTTTCCTTCCTATTGTGTTTGCTTCATATCCTATTTCATGTTCATGTTATATAATTCTACAGCCAAAATATTTCAGATATTAATTTTAGATAATTTCCTGTTATTCTGTATGGCAGAATATATTTTTGTACGGGTAGTAACCTGTCCGAGCACTCTCAAATAAGTATGAAAATTCCTCAAACGAGTGATTATTTTTCCTCCTTCTTGTGTTTACTTTAAACACAGTATTATATATATATTGTATAATTCTACACCCAAAATATTAATTCTAGATAACTTCCTGTTATCCTGTATGGCAGAATATATTTTTGCACGGATAGTAACCTGTCCGAACACTCCCAAATCAGTTTTAAAATTCTTCAACCGAGTTATTATTTTTCCTTCCTCTTGTGTTTACTTCATACCTAGTTTTATACATATGTTGTATAATTCTACACCCAAAATATTAATGTTATATAATTTCCTGTTATCCTGTATGGCAGAATATATTTTTACACGGGTAGTAGCCTGTCCAAGCACTCCCAAATGAATATTGAAATTCCCAAACGAATGATCTTCTCGATCCATTAAATTGGTTTAATCAGAACCTCTTTAATTGCACAATATCCTCATCTTTTTCTCGAAATTCGTAGTTAAAACCAACTCAAACCCTCGTTGTCATTCATCCTTTCCTCTCCATCTTCAAACCAGTACCTATTAATGAGAAACTTTCTCGCATCACGAAATAGAGCAACAACCTCTAGTTTGCCTCTCGATTGAAGAAAAATTAAGACTCGAGCGTCTGACGAACCCAAATTATACGATTACCTCGGTAATTTTTATTTATAATGGCCGAACGAGTGATCCCGAGTTCCGATCCTGATCGTGTTTGACAGCTTCTTGGTCTAGCGTACGAACAGGGTGGGCACTTTTGCAGAATTCGAGGCACGAGCGCGATTATCGTGGAAGGACGATCGGCTGGTTGGAGACAGTCTACTCTCACTGTCTGCACGGTGACTCGGTGAAAGTAAAGAGATTACTTTTGCCGGTCGTGCCGCCTCCGCGTTGGCAGCTTCTTGGCCAAGACGCGCGAAATCGGCGGAACGATGGCCGACAATGCGCCGGAAGAACTTTCTTTCTGGCCAACGGGGACCATGGATCTCTCTACGGGTAGAGAGAAGGCGAATAGGACCTGCTTGGTTATCGTGTAACACTGTACCACCTCGCAAAACATGGCAACGATATCTTTACTCCAGCTTGGCAGGCCGATTTCTATGCGGCGAAACCGATCGAGTTAGCTTCGCCATTGGCGATTATGGTTGCCTGGCTATTTCACGTAGGGTGAGTCCGACAGAGTTCCACAAGTATCTCTTAAAACTTTAATTTTGGGATTTTTAATTTTTGTTATTTTATTGCAATATTTATGGCGAGTGTCACGAGGTAACCAGCGATCAGTGCTTGTCTATTTTATTGAAAATTTGAACAACGTAATTGTGGAATTAAAAGTGCATTATTTATTCTTTTTCTTGTGTTATGTTGACTTATGATTCATTATATTCTGAGAATAATTGAAATTTTATTAAGATCCAGGTTTATGATATCATATGATAATGTGAGGTGAGTGGTAGTCAACGTGTTAATCAAATTGGAGAAGGATTTGGTAAGGGAGAAGGTGGCAATGTGGATCAGAGGTGTCATATGGACTTTGTATATTAGTTAAACAGATACTAGATAATTGACACGAGTATTTCATCGACGTCGTTAGAATTAGATTTAGGTAAGAAGTGGAAGAGACAATTTTTGAAAATTTATAATTTTGATCAAATGGAAGAAAGTTTTAGGAAGGAAGAAAATGCCAATGTGGATCAAGGCTGTAATATGGACTTTGTGTTAAACAATGGACTCAGTTAAACAGGCTCTGGGTAATTGACATGTAGGTACTACATGGGTGTCATTGGAATTAAATTTCAGTAAAAAGCTGAAGAGTTGGTTTTGGCTTGTCCAGAAACTATTCTAAGGTAAGCTTCGTCAATTCTTTTCTCATGCTAATTGACAAATATAACGTGTACCTATAGAGGTATAATTAGGTTAAATTTAACTTAGTTATTTGAAAATATCACTCGCTTCTTTTCAGAAATTTTTGACATCTTTTAATCGAAATAATTTTGAAATTTGCACGTAATCGCTATAGATATGAAGGAAACTATTTCTCACATTTGCCTACCTTTCAACCCTCGTCCATATTAACACCCTATTTCCTAGAACCAAGATTTTAACAAAGTTTCGTAAAATTAGTATACTTTTGAAGTGAAATTAAATTAAATTGACTCAGATCCATAAATTATAATATCACTTTCCTTTTTTACAATGCCATTTTCATATTTCCGATATAAAATCCATATCCCCATCTTTTCTATATTTCATCTAACACTTTTATCCACACAATATACTTCGTCTCGTCGTTGATCTAAGATGGAGGATTCCGCAGTCGAGATTCAGGGTTCGATTCTTAGGATATCTGTCACCGACACAGGTGTTAGTACCTGTTCGAAAGATTGATCGGATAGCTTGTGTGCAGCGGATGTTTAAGCGGAGATGAGGCTCGAGTTGTTCGACGATTGTCGTCGTGTCGAAATTTATCGAGCGAGGAGTTTGCTTTAAGTTTTATGTTAGGGATGGAATTAATCGTTTCGTAACTGTTGAAATCTTGCAACAGCCTTCGGGAATGAGTGTTTACCGAGATCGCGTGTGCGGTGTACACGCACTGTTTGCCGAAAATTAACAATAGACGTCGACTGATGCCATCGTTGTTCTCTTATTTCGTCAACACCGGGTATACGAAACAAACTGTAGGGTAGGGGGCAGAGAAGGGGATGATTCAAAAGAAAGGACAGTCATCGTTATCGGACGAGGAGGGTGGAAAATTACGAACGACGTCTAGGGCGTGTCAATCGATTTCTTGGCAGTCAGACGACGTCTAGAGGGTGTCAATCGATTTCTTGACAGTGAGAGGACATCTAGAGGGTGTCAATCGATTTCTTGGCAGTCAAACGAAGTGTAGAGGGTGTCAATCGATTTCTTGGCTGTCAAACGAAGTCTAGAGGGTGTCAATCGATTTCTTGGCAGTCAGAGGATGTCTAGAGGGTGTCAATCGATTTGTTGGCAGTTAAATGACGTCTAGAGGGTGTCAATAGATTTCTTAGCAGTCAAACGACGTCTAGAGGATGTCAACTGATTTCCTAGCAGTCAAACGACGTCTAGAGAGTATCAATCGATTTCTTGGCAGTCAAAGAAATTCTAGAAGGTGTCAATCGATTTGTTGGCAGTCAAACGAAGTCTAGAGAGTGTCAATCGATTTCTTGGCAGTCAAACAACGTCTAGAGGGTGTCAATCGATTTCCTGTCAGTCAAACGACGTCTAGAGAATGTCAGTCAATGTCTTGACAGTCAAACGAAATCGAAAAGCCATGTGACACGCCGGAAAAAGAAAATGGCCGCTAAGGAGTGTCAAGATTCCTGCACAGCGAGAAACTTTCTAGTCGAATTAAAAATCGACCAATGATTATTGCTGACCAAGGGAAATGACGATTTCCCTTAACGTCCCTACGTACACGCGCCATTTTACGAACTCGATCGAGGATCGAGGCCTCCATGCCGCCGTAGATCGAAATCGTAAATACTCTTTTTCCTCCTTTCTCCGTGATCCAAGGATTATTAGTTTTAAAGAAACACGGCTCTTCATGCGACGTTAACTTTAATCCCCCGTATATCCTTTTAATTTTCATCCCCGACTTGATCGTGGCTTCTTCGTTGTTTGATCTTCGTTTCCATAAAATCTTATTACCCTTGTCGGCTAACTCTCGATGTAGTATTATTCCACTCTGGAAATTGCTTTAACGTTTGATCGCTTTTTCTTATTATCGGCGTGCCAAAAGGCTCGCAGGATGATAAAGTAATCCGTGGATTCGGATTTCTCTGCCGGATTTCTATGAAGAATCGGGGTAAATACTAGTATGGGGTAAAAATGAACGTAACTATTGGATAATTAATACGGTATTATTAAAAATTCCCCAATCGGTAGTATAATCGCCGATTTTTCCCTGATCTGTCGTAGATTCTTGATTATATCAGGATCATGGCTGTAGATCATCGTCCGGGATATATATCACGCGATCCTTGTAAATATACATTTATAACGATGATCCGTTAACGGGGTAAATATTTCAACGGGAAACGCAACCAATTTGATTGAGTAAATTATTTTAATCAACGTGGATTAATTTAAACGCCATATGGCGTGATTCGTTGATCCGTGATGCTATTTACAAATCACTTATGACAGAGGTTTGCAATACAGATTTGTAATACTAGCTGTAAAGTGTGTATAGCCATTTATCTACATTATAGCAGCATTGACAATTATCAGAATCTATTTACTGGTAGTAATTGCAGTACAGTTTTACCATATTCCTATGTATACTACAATATTTAGATTGGATATCGCTATATAGAACGATTATAGTAACTGTCAACCTGTACTGAATGTGGAAAATGCATAGCCATTTACCTATGTTATGACAGCATTGACAACAATTACTAAAAACTATTTACTGGTATTAATTGCCTATGTATATTACAATATTCAGATCAGATATCGCTATATAGAACGATTATAGTAACTGTCAACCTGTACTAGCTGTGGAATATGCATAGCCATTTACCTATGTTACGACAGCATTGACAACAATTATCAAAAACTATTTAATGATAGTAATTGCAGTACAGTTTTATCATACTCCTATGTATACTACAATATTTAGATCAGATATCGTTATATAGAACGATTATAGTAACTGTCAACCTGTACTAGCTGTGGAATATGCATAGCCATTTACCTATGTTATGACAGTATTGACAACAATTATCAGAATCCATTTACTGGTATTAATTGCCTATATATACTACAATAATTAGATCAGATATCGCTATATAGAACGATTATAGTAACTGTCAACCTATACTAACTGCAGAAGATGCATAGTCATTTACCAGCATTGACAACAATTATCAGAAACTACTTAACCCTTTGGTCTACAACCACGTGCGAGGCTCGTGGTCAGATTTTCGAGCCAAAACTGATTATCACGAGGCTGCCCCGTGGTACATCGATTGGGTCGAAATCGACTATCACGGGCCGGGCATGTGATGCGTCAGCCGGGCCAAATGCAAACACTATGTGTCACGCCCATGGCATATCGATATGTCCCATGTAAGTCCCATCTGCGATTGGTACAATATAAGACAGATTTGCAGATTAATGATAGTAATTGCAATACAGTTTTACCGTACTCCTACGAATACTGCAGAAAATATTTCGAGCAGAGGGACACCTTTTCCCAGGTGATGGAGATATCGAAGAAGAGGTTGAATTAGCTTCTCTCGGGATTACGGTCGCTCGGATGGAATGTCCACAGGTGTCTCTTTTAGAATCCACGGATTCGCGTTGACCGATAAATCTATTTCTTTCGTGGGCGTGTAAGTGGATCAAGAGCAACGATGTTTCCCGAGGCGAGCCAAGAAAATTCGACATTGTAGCTTAAATTGCACATTGTATACCGAACCTCAGCGCTGGGATTTATATTTCACCGGATCCACTATTCTTATATATCTGTCCAAGAAGAAATTCGGAGATTCCGAATACACGCTTCTTGATTGGATGCTTAAAATATAGTCGTCGATTAACAGAATTCCCTCGGTTTAATGGAATTCTTTGTACCCGAGCTTTAAATAAATATTCCCTGTAACGAATTTCCCAAGAAATTTATAAACTTACAGAGTAGCAAATTTTAAATTCCAATTTCTCTCTTCATGGACAATCTCCGTTGATATTCTAAGCATTTAGATCGTATCATCTGTTACAATTCAAATTTGAAATAATACAGCTGAGAAATATTGAGGTATTTCTATTATTTCTGTATAATCTCATCTCAAAATTATTCCACACCTTCTCTCAACAATTGAAGGAAAAAGGATCCAATTTAAATTTTCTCACAAACTAGCTGTTTATTAAATTTTTATCGACCCTGTTCTGAAGAAATTCCGAATTAATTTCTCACAGGGGATTTACTATATTTTCTGCAATGACGATTCTGTTACTCAAAACATCCCTGAGACATGAATCACTACCCACTTCGCAACAAACTCGACAAAAGCTTTCACTCCGCGCAATATTCTCGCCATTGTAGGGAGTTTCCCCCCACATTCATTGGAATCAAGCTGGTCGTAGGTATCCTTGTGTGGTAGTTAAGCTAAAAGGGACGAAAGGAAAAGGAAGGGATGCGTTTCGACCCGGGCTTGCTAGTGAACTCGTCAGTAAGGCTTTCTAGCAGACCCTGCCTTAGACTGGGTTAATATTGGAAGGTTACTTTATTGGGAAGTTACATGTACAGGAAACGGAGGATTTCTCTTCGAGGACTTGGGAAAAAGTGGCGTCCATCGATGCCGTGAATTTGGCATCCATCTAGTGGCGAGAGTGAGAATGATAGTCGCTACACCATCAACCCCTTCCCGCACTTTAACGAGATTCGCGACGAAGGTTTTGGCCCAAACACGAATATCACGAGCCAGACTCGTGAATAGCAAATCGGTCCAAACGTAAACATCACTCGATCGTGATCGAGTTTTACTCTTTTACTCTCAGTACGCCAGAAGAGTTGGTCACGATTGTTATAATCTCTGTTACAAAACAATTGACGCTTACCGTTTGGGCCCGGAATTCATTGAGCTAAATGACACAGGAAGTTAACCGTTTGAGTCCCAAGCAGCGCTTGAGACTTTCGGAAGAACACGAAGAATCCTGAACAGCGCGATAACGCTTGTTTAATTTTATATCGAAAAATCCCAATCGTCGCGATAGCGCTTGTTGGTAATATGTGACGTACATGCATCAGCAAAGATAAGCGCGATCGCGCTGCTTGGGACTCGATCGGTTAATAACCCTTGCAGTCGCATTACCACTTCCTATCCGCACCCCTGTTCGCGAGAATCCTCTCGACGAATCTACTCTTCGCGGTAGCCGAACTCTTTGTTCCCGCAAGCTCGTCATCGACTCCCCTGAGAAGAAACGAGCCAGCAGAGACCAGCGTGAACCGAAAGAGACTGAAACGACTTGTCCGAAACTCGCCAGGCGGTACTACGTGGCGAACGAAAGCAACACCCAGCAGACCATTGTCTCTGGTCCAGGGCTTCGATAAAGTTGTCAGAAACGTCGAGAGGTTTGGTCGGTGTTTACAGTTAGGCGAAGAGCCCGGTGACGATAAAGCCGGATCCCGATGTCGAACCGTGGGGTGGAGGCGGGTCGTGGTGGCCGAAATTAGGCTGCTCGATATTTTCTGAACTTTCACCGCGCGATTACGCGCGCTTTTTTCAGCCGACTCGTTTTTTTACCAGCACTGTCCGTGCCGCAGACTCGGCTGGCCGTCGTAAACCACCCACCAGCGGCCATACTTTCGGCGAAATTACGCGGCCAAACAGGACAATCAAGTCCGCGGTTTACAGCGCACCGATGACGGGATGGTGCCATTTTCTTCGCCACTTCGCCGATTGCCTTTTGTCTTCTGCCAGGCGATTTTCAGAGTACAGTAGAATCGTCGGATTTTTGCTTTCTTCGGCTTTCGATCGCTTCGACCACGTTCCGCGAATGGAATACGAGATATGTGGTCTTTAACCTCGGAAAATGGAAAAATTGCAGTTCACGTACGAGTACTATGTTGTAATAAATATAAAATATCGTGTAATGAATGTTGTTACTATAGAAAAAGGATTTCGATATTTATTTGCATAGTAAATCCCTAGCTATGTAGTTTCTAGTCTCGGAAAATGGAAAATTTGGGTTTCACATACGAGTAATATATTATATCGTGTGTAAAATATCGTGTAATGAACGTTATTACTATAGAAAAAGGATTTCGATATTTATTTGCATAGTAAATCCCTAACTACGTAGTCTCTAGTCTCGGAAAATGGAAAATTTGGGTTTCACGTACGAGTAATATATTATGTCGTGTGTAAAATATCATGTAACGAACGTTATTACTATAGAAAAAGGATTTCGATATTTATTTGCATAGTAAATCCCTAACTACGTAGTCTCTAGTCTCGGAAAATGGAAAATTTGGGTTTCACGTACGAGTAATATATTATATCGTGTGTAAAATATTGTGTAATGAACGTTATTACTATAGAAAAAGGATTTCGATATTTATTTGCATAGTAAATCCCTAGCTACGTAGTCTCTAGTTTTGGAAAATGGAAAAATTGGAGTTCACGTACGAGTATTATGTTGTAATAAATATAAAATATCGTGTAATGAATGTTGTTACTATAGAAAAAGGATTTCGCTATTTATTTGCATAATAAATCCCTAACTATGTAGTCTCTAGTCTCGGAAAATGGAAAATTTGGGTTTCACGTACGAGTAATATATTATATCGTGTGTAAAATATCGTGTAACGAACGTTATTACTATAGAAAAAGGATTTCGATATTTATTTGCATAGTAAATCCCTAGCTACGTAGTCTCTAGTTTTGGAAAATGGAAAAATTGGAGTTCACGTACGAGTATTATGTTGTAATAAATATAAAATATCGTGTAATGAATGTTGTTACTATAGAAAAAGGATTTCGCTATTTATTTGCATAATAAATCCCTAACTACGTAGTCTCTAGTCTCGGAAAATGGAAAATTTGGGTTTCACGTACGAGTAATATATTATGTCGTGTGTAAAATATCATGTAACGAACGTTATTACTATAGAAAAAGGATTTCGATATTTATTTGCATAGTAAATCCCTAACTACGTAGTCTCTAGTCTCGGAAAATGGAAAATTTGGGTTTCACGTACGAGTAATATATTATATCGTGTGTAAAATATCGTGTAATGAACGTTATTACTATAGAAAAAGGATTTCGATATTTATTTGCATAGTAAATCCCTAACTACGTAGTCTCTAGTCTCGGAAAATGGAAAATTTGGGTTTCACGTACGAGTAATATATTATGTCGTGTGTAAAATATCATGTAACGAACGTTATTACTATAGAAAAAGGATTTCGATATTTATTTGCATAGTAAATCCCTAACTACGTAGTCTCTAGTCTCGGAAAATGGAAAATTTGGGTTTCACGTACGAGTAATATATTATATCGTGTGTAAAATATTGTGTAATGAACGTTATTACTATAGAAAAAGGATTTCGATATTTATTTGCATAGTAAATCCCTAGCTACGTAGTCTCTAGTTTTGGAAAATGGAAAAATTGGAGTTCACGTACGAGTATTATGTTGTAATAAATATAAAATATCGTGTAATGAATGTTGTTACTATAGAAAAAGGATTTCGCTATTTATTTGCATAATAAATCCCTAACTATGTAGTCTCTAGTCTCGGAAAATGGAAAATTTGGGTTTCACGTACGAGTAATATATTATATCGTGTGTAAAATATTGTGTAATGAACGTTATTACTATAGAAAAAGGATTTCGATATTTATTTGCATAGTAAATCCCTAGCTACGTAGTCTCTAGTTTTGGAAAATGGAAAAATTGGAGTTCACGTACGAGTATTATGTTGTAATAAATATAAAATATCGTGTAATGAATGTTGTTACTATAGAAAAAGGATTTCGCTATTTATTTGCATAGTAAATCCCTAACTACGTAGTCTCTAGTCTCGGAAAATGGAAAAATTGGGGTTCACGTACGTATAATAAACTATGTCATATGCAAAATATAATGTAATGAACGTTATTACTGCAGGGAAAGGATTTCGCTATTTATTTACATAGTGAGTCTCTAACTATGTAGTTTCTAACCTCGGGAAATGGAAAAATTGGGATTCACATATGGGTAACTTGTAACAAATATAAAACATCGTGCAATGAAAGTTATCACGGTAGAAAATGAGTTTCGCTATTAAATTGCATAATTATTCAAATAATCGATACACTGCATAGACCAGAATTTGATAATGATCGGCTAACTAACTAGATAGCATATCTATAGTTCAGATTAAGGGGAGGTTTACAGTATTTAATATCGTAATTCTAGTTAGTCACCTTGTATATACTTTTACACACACTGTACATCACTTGGTTAAGTGAAATAATTAAAGTAGTAGTTAGAACGATGCAGGTAAAATAATTACAGGGAGTCATATAAGCTATCGATCCTCTATCTCAGACGTTGTCTAATGGGGATTATGGGGATTATGGGGATTTTTATTAAAATATTGCGCGAATGGTTTCGTTAAAAGATGATTGTTGCTTGGGCAATGTATAAGTACAGGAAGAGCAAGATTTTTGAAATTATTCGCGAGTTTGGTTGTTACAGATATGATTTAGAGGTTTGGGTGCTGAGCAGTGGGTGCTGCAAGAAGGAAAGTTCGCGTATCGTAGAAGCTTCCAAATTTGATTTATGTAGATAATATTGGAAGACTGGTATGCTAGAAAATTTCGCAAAAGTTTAATTAATCGAACGGTAGATGATATATTATCTTCTATTAATCTTTGACCGATCAAAGATTCTTGAAACTGTCTTCCCCTGCGATGACTCAACAAAATATTCGATAGGAAATTACATTAATAGTAATATCGTACAATTTGCTCACGATTTACATTCTAATGATTAAAGCAAATACACAGCTTGCGAGAATTCCAAAATTAATTCGCGAACGTGCAGATAAAATTTCGCGACGGAAGTTTCCGATCAGGTTCAAGTTTCTGATACATTACCGCGACTGAGTATCGTCGTACACGAAAATAGCTGCTTTTCTTGCGAACTTTTTTCTTAAATGCGGCTGTCGGTTATTCTTGCAGCAAGAAAAGAGGCGAACTTGATCTTTAGCCGTGGCAGCTACGCGTGGAGCTTTTACTGTGTTCGTATCCGTGCTTCTGATCTATGTATGTCGTTATCTTTGACACACCTGGATCTGCAAGTCACGTCGCAGGAATAGACATCTCTTCTTCAGAGCATGACCGTAGAGAGTGGTAAAAATAAGAAATCTTTTAATCATTTGCCTAAGTTAAGATACCATAAAAAGCTAAGCTTTCGTTCTAAAAGAATATAAATCCTAGAGATCCCACTGTAATGAGATTTCTTCCACCAAGATCATGTCAATCAGGGATCAAAATATTGGTCAAAACCCATTTACACTATCGCAAACATATGATAAGGTTTTGAAAAATTAGCCACTACCACGAAATACAGATGGCAATCCCATAACCTACCCCAGATTGTGTCATCAACCTAACCTAAACTGTCTAGCTCCATACACCACCCTAAACCATGTCAAAACTCAGCGCACTCATTTGTTTAGGTTAAGATACTATAAAGAGCTAAGCTTTCATTCTGAAAGAATATAAATCCGATAGATCCCACTATAATGGGATCCCTCCCACAACGATCATGTCAGTCAGGGCTCAAAATATTGATTAAAATCCGTTTACACTATCACAAACTTATGTCAAGGTCTCGAAGAATTAACCACAACCACGAAATACAAAAGGCAATCACATAATGTACCCCACATGGTGTCATCAACCTAATCTAAACTGTCTAGCCCCATACATCACCCTAAACCCTGTCAAAACTCAGCGCACTACCTACACCGATCACCCCTTATCACGCTACCCACGGTACCCCCCTAATCACAAAAATCCAACACTCACACCACTCGACACCCCGCACACAGTCGAACCAAAACTCACCCGACATGCACGTCCCGCATCCGCAGCCGCGATACACCAATCACCGCTCTCCAACCCGATCTCTGCCCCATGAGCTCACGTCGCAGCCGGTGCGTCAGGGGCTACCAAAAAAGGTCGCAGGATCGTCGGTGAATCAGGGAAACAGGACCCGTTCGTCGACTAGTGTTCCCCTTCCTTTCAGGACCGAGTTCGAACGTCAGTTGCCAGATCCTGACGTCACCGGACTTCTCGTCACGCGACGAGTAGCCGCAGCCTGCCAATGGGATCTCACTCCTCCACATGGTGCCCACCCTTGTGTCGTCCTCGTTTACTATTGTACTACAAATCAGACCGGTATACCTATCCTCTGCCAAAAATTAACCCGTTTCACCTGGAACCTCTTTTCCTATTGCTATGAAACGTACAGTATGATCCTAGGAATGTCATTAGGCAGACCAAAGCTCAGTTTGTGCCATCTCTGACAACGGTCGAGGACCACGGCTAATGACGAATGAAGAACGTGAAATTGTACAGCGTTTGGACAATTATTGTATCTCCAACCCGAATTGACTCGTCATTCGATCAGAAGCAGATTCGATTCGGCAGCCGGCGTCCCGACACCGGCCAGGACGTCCGGTCTCCGCCGCGCGTTCCCCTCCTCGTGGCCCTCTCCAGCGACGACACTAAAAATACCGCGAAAAATCACGTCGGTGCACCCGACCAGGCGAACAATGAACACCCGTGTCCGCTCCGCTCCTCGCCTTGTTATTATCGGCCCGTAGGAGGAGGCCCGCGCGCTGAAGGGCACGCGTGGGCGTGCACGCGGAGTGCGTGAGTGCGTGGAGTGCACACGCGACTCGGTCGTCTACGTGCAAATGTCAATGACGTCTAAAAATAGGCCGGAGGCGGTGTGCGACTCGGTTCTCCTCCGGATACGCTGGAACGCGGTGGTCAGAACGGTCGGAGGATTGGCAGGGTGACCTTGACACCTCGAGACCCCGAGATAGAGGCTGCGATAAGAGGGCTACCTTGACGAGACGTTGACAGCGAGTCCCGTGCTCTGTGCTCGTTCCTTTTGTGGCTAGCTTACGGTCTCGGCTGTCATGTCTCCGTGCACTTTGGCATCGTTCTGACCGGGGTCTGTCGTGAGTGGGTGCACCAAGACGAGGGAAGGGTGCGCGGATTGTTACTCGGGTAACCTAGTTGGGTAGCGAGATCGGGATAAGGAGTGTGTTTTTCTCGGATGATGCCAGAGCTTGATGACCGCGTGGGTGGCTGTAACGAGACATGGGTAACGCCGAGTGTCGCCATTGTTGGCTCCTTGGGGGGTGGCCCGAGGTGCAGATAGTTCTCAAGAATCCTAATGTCAAACGTAACCTCCTCTATCCGAAAATTGTCAATATCCTGTCTAGTTTTCATGCCATAGCCAAAAACCACAGGTATTATCCTAAGTAACTAACTTTTGCTTCAGAAACATCTAACCCCATCTCTTCTGCCATACTCAAAACCAGATTTATCATCCTAAAACTAACCCTTTCTTCGTAAACACCCCATCTCGACTTCCCACACTTCGCCACACTCGAAACTGGATGTATTACCTTAACTTCAAAAACTAACTTTGCTCTGATTATCATAAACACCCTTCTCTACTCTCTCGAACCACACCCTAAAATCTTAAGTATAAAAGACGAACAAGCCAAAGAAAACAGTATTAAGTGTTTCGTCGAGCTATACAGAGTCTACATTTTGTTCAACCTTCACTCACGAGCTATACTTTACCATAGTACATTATAATTGCGCTATTTGCTGTCAAGACCTATCGCTACTATGATTCAATAGGCACGAATACGTAATATTTCGACTCTTTCTGTCGTCCGAATTCGATTTAGCTGGACGAACCTTCAAACTCGATACTTCATTGTCATTGGGAGTTGTTTGGTTTCAACCATCCTTCCCGTAACAAGGGAATGGCATTGCTTTGGGTTCGGCGCTTTTGGAATCGCGGTGTTTGGTCGCCGGTCATTTTGCCGTTTGACGTCACGACACTTTCGTGTTCGGCGTGGGTGTCTGTAATGAGGGAAGGGCAATATAGGGGTGTCGATGTCGTAGGTTTTTCAGCTGATATGAACTGGGGCGTGAACGTTGAGCTGTGTTACATGCATAGGTACGAGTGATTTTTTCCTTCCACATGTGTGCATGATGGTTGCAACGTGGCGACTGTGTAACGAGAGAAGGGTAGTACACAGGTGGAGGTATTGCACGTTTTTTACAGTGGCTTGGTAAACTGGGTTACAAGCTTTTTGCCATGGTCTGGGAAACTGGGTTACATCGTTCTCGTATTTGCTTAAGGTTATAATTAATCATCGTAAGCAATTTCTCCGACATTACGAGGCGGTGATGTTTGCTACGGGGTGGGCACGATAATGACGACAACGTTGCAAATCGAGCTGGTACTTAAATCAAACGTGGGATATGTTGAAATATATTCGTACATCTAATTCATACTTCGTGCCATAAAGAGTTACTGCGTGTTGTCAACCCTTGCAACTAATTATACGTTATATTGTGAATATGGTAGGCCTTTGTGCATACGGTGTACAATATTCACGTGCAATAGATGTCTAATAAAATCCATATTAATCGTCATAAACACGTGGTTATATTATTGACAGCCTGTTTCAATCTCCATCTTTTAATATTACATTAACAGGTTATAATATAGAGATTATAAATATAAATTAACAAACCTAATTGATAATTTAGTTTCGATAAAGGAAGATTATTTGTTAAAATATTTACATACGAGTGTAATAAAATGAAGGAAAATTGCTCGTTGACAGCTCGTCATACGAAAAGCGTTTTGTTTCACGAATTAGGATCAGATATCGCGTAAAATTTGTTTCGCTGTATGTGCAGCGATCTATTTATAAACATAGGAATTTATGATACGTTTTACAAGACATTTGATCACTCACCTAATTCTTACACGCAAGAACAGTCCACGGCGCTATCAAGATCACCATGAACGCCTTCTCTCGTAACCTATTAACCAAGAAGGACGAGTTAATTCGTCACGTGGATTACCGATATCTTCCACGTAATAATTTATTTTCTCAAGGATCCTCTTCAACGCGTCGTTACATTTGCATTAAAAGCCCATTATACCCGCCATTACACTTTTTTCCCCGAAACATTTCATTCCCTCCCCAGAGCAGAGATCCGCGACTGACGCACGCGGCCGGACCGATCTGAACAGTGTCAAAAGGGTTAATGCAAATTTTCGCCGCGCCGCGGCGTGGGCGTCGCCAAGACCGCGCGACGCGAGCGACGCTCTACGGGCTCGTTAGAGCCACCTTCTAATAGCTGAAATTGACGCGAATAGCGGCGCGTGTCGTAAAAATAACCGGCTACAAGGGTACACGGACTATTAAACTGTTAAATTATACGATCCTCTGAAGTCTATACGGCATCTAGAACGCGTGTCATTGAATCGTTTCGCCGGGTAACAGCCTCACTCGAACGATCCGTATCGCGTGGTTATAAAAAGTCCAAGGGGAGATCTAGAAGTCTGGAATATTGCGTAACGTCCTTCTGAACGTGTCGTCGTTCTGTTCCACGCCCACAAATGAAGATCTTCCCGGGGAAAATCGGTCCCTATCACCGCGATTTTACGTAACGAGCGCAACCTCCTGTCAAATTCCCTGTCATACTTTGAAATCGGCTCGATCTTAGAAGCGACTTGTCAGAAAGAAAGAAACCAAGACCCAGTATCTAGTCGTGCTCTACAGGGTCTAGTCGTTCCACGAGTCTCCGATCGTTAAGCAGGAACAGGTATTTTTAGAATCTCCACGTTCGGTTTTTGACACGCGTTAGCTTGGCTTTGACGATTCCGGCGAGGTTCGGACCATGGCGAGATCGGGACCAGTGATATATCGAGCTGGGTTGCATTTGCTTGAGTAACGAAATTTAGAATGTTCACTCGGATGCAGTGGACAAGGAAGATTCTCGGCTCGAGAGAGAGGCTATGTATTATTGATTGTCATCCAAGGTGGGTTCCATGGACTGCGAATAAATGCTCGCGAGCATGTTTTCGCCGGTGGATGTTTGTTTGATAGAAGTAGGGCAAGTCTTCCGAGATAAATATTCGTAAACATCTGTAAACTGTTGGAAATCCGATGAATATGAAACACGAATTACCGAGACGAGATCAGTCAAGTGGATACTTCTGTGTACAGAAAATTGCACAGGATAAGTATAAAATAGGAAAATAAAATTGCCCTGCAAATTGCTTCTGTCTTGATAAATCCATCTTGAAACCAAGACAGAAAAATTTCAATGTATATATATAATTTTAAATAGGATAAAATAAATAATAAATATATTTTTAAGGCACGATAAATTTTCATTTTTATTTTAGAATATTAATCCTGTATTCAAAAATTCTTCACACGGTATAATCTCATATTCAACCTCCTCGAGTGCCTATACCAGTGGCGAATGTACATAGGGGGTTGAAGGTGCCCACCCCCGAGCCCACTCATGACGATTTCTCAATCGAAAAATTAATATGTACGCGAATGAATACAATTTCATTTTGACATTTTGAAAAATCATTATTTAAATCTCGATAAGAAACCTGGTAAATCGTAAAGGCTATTTTATACTAATTATAGTAAACCATCAGAGGCTGGTTCGCCTAGTAAAATTTAAAATTTATGACTATCAACAGACGTTCCTCTCGAAACAGGTTAAGCTGTTTTGATTTTCATCCCAAAAACCAACTATACCATTCCAAACCAACTACCAGCTATAATTTAGGAAATAATCAAGTGCGAAACTTCAAGTGGGACAGTCTTTTTACCAATTTTATTTAACTTTTAAAATTCTAATTTAATAATTTTAATTTTAATTTTATTTAATTTTGCACTCGAATAAAATACCGGAAAAATTTGTTCACTGGTCCACATCTTTGTCAAACTCATTATCTGGATATACGATTAACACGAGAACCTTGGCTATTATCTACGATTTTATCCACGAGATATTCACTTCGCTGTGATACGAGCTCTAACGAAACTTCGGACTAGACCATCGACTGGTCCCTGGTGGAATTCGTTAAACTAGCTATTCCGCAACGGCGGCGCTTTACGTAACTTTGGAACCGTGTCGATGACCTTGTCATACTTGGCTGTAGGTAAGGTTATGGGTCGGAGGACCTTGCCGAAAACGCTCTGGCGACAGAGTTATTAGTCGCGGCTCTGTTGGTTCAATATCGGACGCCTTTCCGTTCCTCTTTCGTGAAGGGTCGTCGTGATTGCTTCACGGAGTGGAGACGTTGGCAAATACAGCCTTCCTCGGCTCGACGTCGTGCAAAGGGCGATGCCGTGACTGTTGGGAGACGTGGAACGAACCTTGACCCACCTGTGGCAAGGTGTCCGCGACCAACAGCCGATGCAGCCTTGACCAGCCTAGTCACTCCGGACGTACGATCGAGCCAAGATGGGGCTGAACGATTCGTGGATCGGACAGACGGTTATACTCTGGTGTGAACATAAGTGATCGTGACAGAGGGAATAGACTATGATGGTGCGACCCTTCAACCTTCATTAATTTCAACCCTTGTATTATTATTATTTTTTTTTAATTATAGCCAATTTCGTGTTAACCCTGTTATTAGGGTATTTCTGGTAGTAGGTGTTTGTTCCTGTTTTAACCCCTTGACTGCGCGCGGAAATCACGTGTTTCGTTTAGGGCGTCACGGGAATATTTTTCTTATTCAAAGCATATAATGGCAAAATAATAATAAATTGGTGATACAAGACCACGTTCTTATCCAATGGACCGTTTATCTTATTGGCAGTCACCGGTGACACCGTGTGGCACCTTGGTAACGGTTGACAGTCAACCAACTGTCAATTTTCATTGAGTTTTCACAATTTTAAGTAGTTCAAGCACTCCGGTCACAAAATGACCATTGTGACGTCACGGGAGAAACCGTGCCCGGTCATGTACGACCAAAATGGCAGTCAAAACATTAAACTCGGCGTTCCGAGGTAAATTTGTGGATGAAGCAAAGGGAAGCTAGGATAATAATAAATTGGTGATACAAGGCAATGTTCTTACCCAATGGACCGTTTGTCCGGACGTACGATCGAGCCAAGATGGGGCTGAACGATTCGTGGATCGGACAGACGGTTATACTCTGGTGTGAACATAAGTGATCGTGACAGAGGGAATAGACTATGATGGTGCGACCCTTCAACCTTCATTAATTTCAACCCTTGTATTATTATTATTTTTTTTTAATTATAGCCAATTTCGTGTTAACCCTGTTATTAGGGTATTTCTGGTAGTAGGTGTTTGTTCCTGTTTTAACCCCTTGACTGCGCGCGGAAATCACGTGTTTCGTTTAGGGCGTCACGGGAATATTTTTCTTATTCAAAGCATATAATGGCAAAATAATAATAAATTGGTGATACAAGACCACGTTCTTACCCAATGGACCGTTTATCTTATTGGCAGTCACCGGTGACACCGTGTGGCACCTTGGTAACGGTTGACAGTCAACCAACTGCCAATTTTCATTGAGTTTTCACAATTTTAAGTAGTTCAAGCACTCCGGTCACAAAATGACCACTGTGACGTCACAGAAGAAACCGTGCCCAGTCATGTACGACCAAAATGGCAGTCAAAGCGTTAAACTCGGCGTTCCGAGGTAAATTCGTGGATGGAGCAAAGGGAAGCGAGGATCGCGCGGACAGTATAGCGACGAAACAGTGGGCAGAAATAGCCGCGTTACGATCAGAGACACGTGCTACGTGGCGATTGCCGGTAATGAACCAGAGGTTCAACGAACCCGCCATACTTTAACACGTGGTTATATTAGGACCTTTGTTTATAGCCGTTCCTCCGCGTGCACTTTCCGCGAGCCGCGACGTTCAACAAGTGATTCAGTTTCGCGAGACGAACGCGATGAAAACAATCCCGTCGTTGCACCTTTTCCAGCGTTTCGGCTCAGAAATAACCGTGAGAAGGCCGCCGCAGAAAGAATCGCCAGTTTATCCCCGTGGCGACGGATTCATCGGCCCTGCTGCGTTCCTTCCTCCGCCGTGCAATTCCGTGAAACTGCGCTCCACCGTTTCGTATTTATCGTTGTTTCGGATGAAATTCAAAATGTCGGGGAAAGACGGTGCACGAGGTTTTTGTTTCTCATTTTTTCTTTTTTATTTCTCGCCTGATTTTACGTTTTTGGCGATCAGACAGGGTACGAGGGAGCGCACGTGTTACAGGATGTTCCGTGTGAGGAACAGTGCTCGTGAAAATAATTTTTTAAAAGAGATTTTATTATTATTTTATGTTATTATTTTTAATGTTATTATTTTATTATTATTTTATAT
>NW_016909009.1:2157245-2167696 GCF_001483705.2 Eufriesea mexicana | reverse complement strand
TATATTATATTTTTATATTATTTCTGGCCTTCCTGATTTATTAGACGAGCGTTGAAATATCAGGGATTATATTCTAATAATTTCGATATTAGGTCTTTGCAGTTGAGAGGCGACCCTGTTGAGAGTCGCCATTTAATTAGATTCTAAAGACGGATGTTAATTAATTACCTAACGATGCGTGGAATGTCGAAGTAGAATAATTCTACGTTTTATATTTCTATACGATTTCTTGCCCACCGTTTTAAAAATATCGTCGATAATTTAAAACGGTAAGTAAGAAATTGCATGAAAATTAAAACTGTAGAATTATTTTACTTCGACATTCCACGCATTGTTAGGTGATTTTAAATTTAATATCTTAACTAACATCGATCTTTAGAATCTAATTAAATGGCGACTGAGGTTCGCCTATCGAATACAAAGGGTTAACACTGTGAATAATTTGGATAATGGATAATATACAATTATTATTGTAGATTACAAAATAAATATGTGAACCTCATACTTAAATGCGTTAAGAAATCAATTCCGAAATAACAGTCATAACAATAATTCTTTTAATTTTTATAAATGTTAATCCACAAATAATTCCCTAACAAGGAATCCCGAAATGACGATAATAACAATAATAACAATAATTCTTATAATTGTTAATCTGCAAACAATTCTCTAATAAGGCATCTCGAAATAACAATAACAACAATAATTCTTCTAATTATTACAACTGTTAATCTACAAACAATTCTCTAATAAAGTATCCCGAAATAATAATAATAACAACAATAATTCTTATAATTGCTATAATTGTTGATCTAAAAATAATTCTCTAATAAGGCATCCCAAAATAATAATATCCCAAAAAAATAATAACAAAAATAATTCTTATAATTGTTAATCTAAAAATAATTCTCTAATATGGCATCCCGAATAACAACAATAATTCTTCTAATTATTACAACTGTTAATCTACGAAAAATTCTCTAAGAAAGTATCCCGAAATAATAATAATAACAACAATAATTCTCATAATTATTATAATTGTCAATTTACAAACAATTCTCTAACAGGGCATCTCGAAATAACAATAATAATAACGATAATGCTTATATCTCTGCTTAATTCCATAATTATCGATCGTTCCTATTTAAATGAACGTATAAAACGAAGACAAAGCGATTTTTCCGGATTTCCTGCATTTTCGAGATTTCCCCAGAACCTTGCATCACCGCAAATCCGCGGAATAGCCCTCATTGATCACGATGAGAAATCGCAATCGAGCCTGAACGCTCGTCTTACGCTGAAAAGGAGCAAAGCGAGCAGCACCAACAGCCAGGCTTTTGACCGGCGACAAGACGGCTCTTTAATTGAGATTCAACTCCAGCCACGGATAATCGAGTGAGTCAGCGATCGCGATTGTCTATCTGCCTCCCTTTCTGCCCGTAGGAATTCCAGTCTGTCGAATCGATCCACGATGAAAGTGAAACGCCATTTACAAGCGATTTATAAGCGATCGATCGGTATAAATCGGCCCGAAGGCTCCGTCGATCATGGCTGACCACTTTCCCGTCTCCCTTCCGCTTCCGTTTTTAAACGACCGCGAAATCGATGGAAAGATTTCCGCTAAAAATTAATTTTTGCTAAAATTAATTTCTCCTAAAGTAATCAATTAATCCGCCAAAATTGATCCCCTCCATTTCGATCTCGCAGATCCCCATTTATTTCGCTCCTTTCCGAGTATTTTTCCATGTTTATCGTACGAACACGAATCGAGATACGAGGTTTTTGCGGCCTTTTTTGGGAATTTTCGAAACACGAATGTTTCACGCGATGGAATCCTTCGATGGAACGTGTCAATTTTAGATGTTGCTCTTGGAACACGTACATAGTGGCCTCAAAGCTCACGAGGCTCCGCAAATATCCCGCTCTTCGCTTCCCATATTTTACACATTTCCTTACCTTACTACCGATTTCTTCAACAGCCGTGTACTTAGAAATTCGTTATACTATAATCGATTAAAGACAGCAAAATTTTAATATTTATCTATCCGTTGCATCACTCGCATTGAAGTATTCGAGATAGAATATTTCGAATATTCTCTTAATTTATTTTCTATATTGATCCCCCATCTATTAATTCTAATTTTGTCCGCCATTTTGGTAGCAATGCAAGGGACGTTTTATTACCTATTAATTAGGATTATCTTATAGCGACCATCATTCTTATCCTTGCCAATAGATGTCCTCTACAATCTTAATCCTATCACAGAATAATTTACTGGCAAATTTATTTCTGACAAATTTATTTCTGTCAAATTCAAATTTATCTCTAAGCTACTGATTAACGAAGCTTGGATTTATCCCGGTTTTGGTGTATGAAAATTCGTCGATTTTCCATGAGAACGATGATCTAGCGCGAGAACGAGCTATACGTTATTCTGGCAGAAGGTGGACGCGCGATGTGTTCACTTAGCCTAACCTTGGAGGCTTGAAATCAATGCGAGTCGCATTGTTCGTTGGAGTAAGCAGCCCGCGAGACCTTGGATCCGCCTTCGTTCTCTGAATTATTAGGGCAACAAACGTCAAACGGTTGATTTTAATTGGTCAGATAACGCGATTGAACGAGCGCCCAACTCGAACGTTCAGCCTCGTTCAGTTTCCTGCACCGAGGTCGACGATCATTTAATACTCTTTGTAATTCTAATCTCTCCTTCAATTCGCGTTTATCCGCTGCTCCTTCGTTTTTAATCCAATATTCGAAACGGTTTAGAAGAAAAATCGAAATATTTTTCACTAACGCAAATACACGCGATAATTGGAATTATCTTTTCTGTTTTTTTATTTTTATTTTTCATTGGGTTAGAAATTAACTCAAGGTGGACATAAAATTATATGTTGATAGTAAGTGGACATTGTTCTTTTCGAAATCCGATTTCCTAACCTCCAAATTGTTTAATAATTAGCATAAATTTGTGTTCACGTGGTACACTTAAAATTCCTTTTCTTTTTCTTTTTACTTTTTTGTTTTATTGGCTTAGAAATTATCTCAAGGTGAACATAAAATTATATGTTGATAGTAAGTGGACATTGTTCTTTTCGAAATCCGATTTCCTAACCTCCAAATTGTTTAATAATTCGCATAAATTTGTGTTCACGTGGTACACTTAAAATTCCTTTTCTTTTTCTTTTTACTTTTTTGTTTTATTGGCTTAGAAATTATCTCAAGGTGAACATAAAATTATATGTTGATAGTAAGTGGACATTGTTCTTTTCGAAATCCGATTTCCTAACCTCCAAATTGTTTAATAATTCGCATAAATTTGTGTTCACGTGGTACACTTAAAATTCCTTTTCTTTTTCTTTTTACTATTTTGTTTTATTGGCTTAGAAATTATCTCAAGGTGAACATAAAATTATATGTTGATAGTAAGTGGACATTGTTCTTTTCGAAATCCGATTTCCTAACCTCCAAATTGTTTAATAATTCGCATAAATTTGTGTTTACGTGGTACACTTAAAATTCTTTTTCTTTTTCTTTTTACTTTTTTCTTTTATTGACTTAGAAATTATCTCAAGGTGAACATAAAATTATATGTTGATAGTAAGTGGACATTGTTCTTTTTCAAATCCGATTTCCTAACCTCCAAATTGTTTAATAATTCGCATAAATCAATATTTATGTGATTACTTTTTACTTTTCCTGGCTTTACTACTGTCATAATTATTTTGATAATTATACTAGGAATAATTTTCTCTAATTCCTAACCTCAAAAATTTTTCCAATTCGCGTATATAGAAAGTGGTCCAATTTTTAAATATGCTTCTACTTGTTCCTATTTGGTTAAATCGTGCACGATATCTCTACAATTTACCAACTTTGTTAAATGAAAGATACTTCACCAATATTTCACTAAATTTTTCACATTCACGCCCTTTTCCTTGCTTCTTCCTCCCTCGATTTCCTCAACCTACGACACGCTATCCACATAGTAAAAATTAGAAAAGAAAAGATACTTAATTATAAAAATTTTTAATTTAACAAATTAAATTAAATAAATATTAATTTGGAATTTTAATTAATATTTTAAATTTTAGTTTAATAATAAAATTTTTTTTTAGAAAAAAGAATTTGTCGATTAATAACAAAAAAAGAAATAGAATCTTTCTGGAGAATGAGAAATTAGCGAGCAAGAACTTCGAATAGGAGTTGAGATATGGGTCTTTCGTCGAACTTTTTCAGCTTTCGCCAGAGAGAGGTCTCGTCGGGAGACTGTTAAAGGGTGGCCAGCCATAAAGACGGATTTATATCTCGGCTAACCGAAGGACGAGGTGAGAAAAAAAGTCGAGGCGATTCAGAGATATCGAGGAATACCGAATTTCGGAATACTGACGCGGATAGAGCAAGGGCGAGCAGTTTAAACATTCTGGAATTCGTCATTCTCAGGGCCGTCTTGTCCCCCGGCCCCCTCTCGACCACTGGTTCCTGGTCCCGCGATCTCGATCATCCTCGGCACACGTAGAAAAGGAACTTTTTCTTTCTTAATCTCGCTGACATTAATATTTTATGTATTTCTCGAATCATTAATCCTACTGAAGTCCTTGATCTTCTCGTCTCGCCTTGGATCCAGGAACAATTTTGAATGGATCTCAAATTAAATCATGGGAGATAGTGTCTTCGTAATATCCTTTCTTCCCATTCCCATATTAGTATCAATGCAGAATATTTGAAAGAATTCCTCAAAGAATTCCAAAGAATTGCCATAATTTCTTAAAGAATACCAAAGAATTTCCAAGAATTTCGAAGAAACCCAAAGAATTCCCAAGAATTTCAAAGTATTCCAAAGCATTCCCAAGAATTTCAAAGCATTACAAAGCATTCCAAAACATTCCTAAGAATTTCAAAGCATTCCAAAGCATTCCCAAGAATTTCAAAGCATTCCAAAGCATTCCAAAACATTCCTAAGAATTCCAAAGCATTCCCAAGAATTTCAAAGCATTCCAAAGCATTCCCAAGAATTTCAAAGAATTCCCAATAATTTCAAAGAATTCCTCAAAAAATTCCCAAGAATTTCAAAGAATTCCCAAAAATTCCAAAGAATTCTAACTTGCATCGTGATCCTCGTGCTTACATCGACGATATCGTTCAAATTTTGCATTAAATCAAGACTTCCATTAAGTTCAACTCGAATTAATTAATTTCCTAGCCTGTATTATTCGCAGATATGATCATTTTTTGGTTAGAGAACCTAGACCAAAATTAAAATTAATTTTTACCGTCAGCTATGCCAGGAAAACGTCACTTTGGGATCAGAACGAACGCAGAGATCGTGACACATCTATCTTATACGTGCAAATTAAAATTCCGAAACGTGTAAATTAAAATTTAAAAAATGGCGTCGCAGTTGGCGCCTATTACAGTGACATCATTAAATAGCACGAAAGACGCGCATAAACGAAAAACGTCATAATGGGGTTGGTTCATAGCGCTATTCAGACTGTTTAACGCAGAAACCGGCCATAGCGGAGTGTACTTTCAAGGAGAATAAAATTAAGTCCGTACACGTGTACGGCTCCTTCCCGTCGAAAAGGCCCGAGAATACGTCTAAACAAAAATTCACAACGAGAATTTAACGACACGCTGACGAGAGCAATTCGTTGATTCGCCTAATTCCCGTTATAGCCAGCCTTGCCCCGGATCGCGTCTCGGCTCCTTCGGGCTAATTTGTATAATTGTTTTTAACAATAGACCATCCACGGGAACCAAGTCGGAGGTCCACGTACAAAAATGGCCCCTAACCGAATTATGCGATCATCTGCATAAACGAATTCGTCTGTACGACTTTCCAGGTCGCGTTGATAGTTGCTGGAGATCACGAATTGCCAACTGTGTCAAAGATTTTGCTCTCTTTGCTGTGTTTCACTGTGTTTTGCTCCTGCAAAACCGTTACGTTGAATCGAGGATGCATGCAAACGAAAAATTCTAGGCTTAGAATGGGAAAAAATAAAAAGAAAGTAACTGAAAGTTTCGGAAAGTTTGGCAGAGATTAGTATTAAAATTGGCAATGAACTATGAACACTGCTAAGGACTGCTTATGCGAGATTGGTATGTGGAACCAAGGGTATATGCAAATGTAACAAGCCATAAATTTAGAAGGAAAGAAACGAGAAGAAATGTAAGGAGAAATTATTCACACGTTCAACCTTCCATGTTTCAGAAAATTCTGTGTTTTGTTGGACCGGAATAAGAAAAGAACAGCAGAGTTTAGAATTTTAGGTTTAATATATTGAGATACATGAAATACTATAACGATGTACACACACAAACACACACATACAGAAAGAGAGAGAGAGAGAGGTGAACAGAAGCACGATATATAAGGATGACAGAGTGATGTCATGCCATCGAAATAATTAGTTACAAAACAAAAATAAAGATGTCGCAATTAGGACAATCTGTCTAACATTTTTCATAAAATCGGTACTTGATGGAGATCAAGAATTATGAATTATGTATTATAATTAAATTAAGGATTTACGAGAATGAGATGAGCTACAAATGAAAAAGAATAGGAAATTAACTATGCATCATGAGATCGCAAATAGGGGAACAATAATTATTCGAGTATTTTGGAAATATAGATAAAATTATGAATTATGATCAAATCAAGAATCTACGAGAGTGGGATAAGCTACATAAGCTACAAATGAAAAACCAATAGAAAATTAACGGTGGATCATGAGATCGCAAATAGGGGAAGAATAATTGTTCAAGTATTTTGAAAATATAGGTAAAATTACTCTTTCAAAGGGAAAAGAATAGTTACACGTTGTTGAAAAGGAAAATAGAGAATGAACTACGATTTTATGTAAGAAAGATATTTAATTTTACGATGTTTAAAGAGAGCGACAAGAAGTTTTCAAAGAATGCATTTCTAATCACAGAGAAATCTGCTTTACATAACGTCCCCTTGAAGACATCTCGAAATTCCTCTTCCTCGATAACTTCTTTCGAAACCTTTAATGCCCAAAACCCAAAACCTTCGCTCACTTCCTTCTACCTAGCCAAACCTTAAAAAGAAGAAATAGAATAAAAGTCATTGGAAAAATCTTACAGCTAAATACACCACAGCCACTGGTTAATACTAAATCTAGACTAACACTAACTAACTCTAACATTAAACCTATCAAGACACCTGTCAATGGAAAAGCGAAGGAAGAAGAACTTAAAAGAAAAAAGAAAGAACATAATAAGAGAAAATATTGATAAATTTGTAATACATATATTAAAAGAAAAATCAAAAAGTCAAGTGATCAAACGATAATGATCAATATAAAATTTTTAATCAAACGTGTAAAAACGATTATTTAAGCTGGGTTGTGGTTAATATTAAACAACTAGAAAATGAAAAAAAAAAGAAAAACTTTAAAAAAAAAAGAGAATGTGACAGGAGAAAATATTGTCAAATATATAATAATATATCAAAAGGAAAATCGAAAAGTTAAATGATAATGCTCAATACAGAATTTTTAATAAAAAATTGAACTGTGACATGGTTAGTGTTAAACAACCAGTAAATGAAAAAGAGAAGAATCTAAAAAAAAAAGAAGAAATAAATGTAACGAGAGCAAGTATCACAAAATTATTCCACATACAGGGTGTCCCAACAACACGAGAAAAGTCATCAAGTAAAGTGACCAAAGTATCAACGATGACAACTGTTTCCAATGTCAATAAAAATATTTTAAAACGTTTATTTAAATTGCAAATTGTGGTATGATTTGTATTAAACAACCAGTCAAACGAGAGCAAATATCACAAAATTATTTCACATACAGGGTGTCCCAAAAACACGAGAAAAATCGTCAAGTAAAATGACCAAAGTATCAACGATGACAACTGTTTCCAATGTGAATAAAAATATTTTGAAACGGTTATTTAAATTGTAAATTGTGGTATGATTAGTATTAAACAACCAGTAAAACGAGAGCAAATATGACAAAATTATTTCACATACAGGGTGTCCCAACAACACCAGAAAAGTCGTCAAGTAAAGTGACCAAAGTACCAATGATGACAACTGTTTCCAATGTCAATACAAAATTAGAAAATGGTTATTTAAACTGTGGTATTGTTAGTATTAAACAACCAGTAAATAATAAAAAGAAGAATCTTAGAAAAATAAATCTAACGAGAGCAAATATCACAAAAATAATCTCACATACAGGGTGTTCCAGCAGCACCTAGTAGCATTGGTAAGTGACCAAAGTACCGACGACGTCAAGTGTTCTCCAATCACAGTAAAAACTTAGAAAACGACATTTAGATCATAATTCAACGCGAATCATTATTACCATTACCATTAATCATCGCTACTTCGATTCGAAGCGCTCATTATCGAAACGCTCTGTGGTCGGAGCGAGAGCGTGCGATCTCTCGTTCTTCTTGCACACATCTTTTTTCCACCTCCACGCTTTTTCTCGCTTTTCTGTTTCCCCCTTTTTTCTTCTTCACTCTCCGACGACCTTCCGCGCTTTTTACCGCGGCGTCGGAACGCGTGCGGACGCTGTTAGCCCGTGAAGGATCAAGGTTGATCGGCGCGCACGCGTGCGACTTTCAGCCGCGTGTTTACAGTTATCGCTTAGGTACTGTGGAAATCACGGCTTATCGGGCCTCGCGCTGCCGTGCCAGCGAATTAACATTTCAATTCGAGCCGCTTGCGCAACCGCGTGAACCCCTTTCGCGGTAAATCATTCACTCGGCCCGCCGCGGGGGCAGGGAGACGGAGAAAGTTGTTGCCAGTTGTTGAACGTTCAACCAGGGAATTTCTCGTGGAATCGACCCAGTTCAGGGCTGTGGAGTCGAAGGTGAAAGGGGGGGAGGGGGGAGTGGGGAACAACGATTGCGAAATTCTCGAGACGCTGGATAGCAAGTTTCTGGTAATTTCGGCACTCCACGGATGAATGCTAGGATTATTCGAATAATTTTATTATTATTATTATTTTTTAATAGCGTTATCAATGTTATCCATTTTTCCAATAATTTTTGGTATCGTTAATTTTGTGGTTTAGGGGCCCTAGGGAGTTTGCGAAGAAGCTTCTGGTAATTTTAGTATTCCGCGGATGAATACTGTGATTATTCGAATAATTTTATTTTATTTTATTTTTTCTTTTTTTTTGTATTATTAGTGTCATCGATGTTACCCTTTTTTCCCAATAGTTTTTGGTATCATTAATTTGTCGGTTTATGGGTCCTAGGGAATTTGCGAAAAAGTTTCGAGGAATTTTAGTACTCCGCGAATGAATACCGTGATAATTCGAATAATTATATTTTCTTTTTGTTTTAACAATATCGTCGATATTCTCCTCCTTTCCCAATAATTTCTAGTATCTCTAGTTTATTGGTTTATGGATCCTAGGGAGTTCGCTAAGCGGAAGCTTCTGGTAATTTTAGCACTTCGTGAATAAACAGTATGATTATTTTAATAATTTTATTCTTCCGTTTTATTAGTCTAGTCGATATTCTCTTTTCTCTCAGAAGCTTCTGTTATTGTTAGTTTATTGCTTGTTTATTCAAAGTCTCTAGTATGGGTCCTAGGGAGTTTGTAAATAGGACGCTTCTTCGCGAATGAATAGTGCAATATCAGTAACTTTAACTATCAGATAGGTGGTTATCTACACCAGAAAGATAAAATATGCGTTTAATAAAATTTTTATTACAGAAATTCCTCTTAGTTTCTCATTTGCAATGATTCGGGATATATCCTATGCAAGGATACTTTTTATTTAGGGAGAAGTCACTTATACTGAGTGGAAATTAATAATCTTTAGTATTTGATTCTTTTCTGCAATAACGCGTTAATTATACAAAAATTATAGATGCAGTTATCTCAGAAGCAATTAAGAGATTTCTCGTTTCTGATCGATAACATGCGTCACACGAGACCTAGAAGAATTATTATTGATCATCAACGTGTATAATAACCTGCGATTGTAAGTAGATAAGAATTATAAAAAAAATTATATTTATTCGTCAATTTGTACGTTCGTTAACACGAATTGGCGAAATTTCTTGCAGAATCGTCTCGAATTCGTTGACTCATGTGTGCCTTATGAATCATCGTATTTAATGAAAACAAATGGATGAAACAGTCGAAGAGATAAGCCGATTTGGATATTACGAGAAGCGATAAGGTATATTGGCAATAAATAGTACTCGCATTCAAGTATTTTAACACGATAATCATTTTCATATTCGTGGAACCATTTCTGCTGAGACTGCCAATTTCTGCATGTATTTCCTTGTCTTTATTTCTCTCTTACTTTCTCCATGTATATATATATAAACTTATATGAATAATAAATGAAATAGCTACAATTGATTTTATATCTAATTGACGTAAACATATAAATCTTAAAATTAATATTCCTATTAATCTAATTATTAAAATATATTT
>NW_016909009.1:2105340-2157087 GCF_001483705.2 Eufriesea mexicana | reverse complement strand
TAAATTATTATATATTATTAATTCTTCTGCGATTTATCAAAGAATCGTTTTTACGCCATTGGTGTACACTCCGCGCAATGATTTAATAAAATATATTGTTCCAAGCTCCACGGTGGAAAATATTTCAAAAAATATCATCGTTTCAGCTCAGACATCGTGAATAATTATCGTATTTATTAAGCACACGTTTTCTTATACACAGAAACAGAAATACGTTCTCTAAAACACAGATACAGATTTAGGAAACGTGGGGAAAACTTCGCGACGCGTAATCTGCATTTTTGAACACCAGGTACGTTAACAGCGACGTTTTAATCATCGTCTACAGCCGGTGCAATTAACTGACTTACGAAATACGCCTCGAACGTGATCTCCATAAAATGGCACTTCCGCCATCGATCCAAGTTTCAAAGCCATTCACAGCAACGAAGCTCGTATCCCCGAATCAACATAGTAATGGAGTACGTATTTAAATAGATCTCTCCAAAATTGGAAACACCGATCGATTCAAAATGGCTCCTTTGACCCTTCCATTAAGAACAACGTCCATACACGTATTTAGGTATCGAGTGAGCTTTCTTCGAACTCAAACCATATGAACGTGTTCGTTTTCACTTTCACTCGAAGGAAATTCTAATCTATACGTTACTCGATAATTAATAACAATAATGCATATATCTTGCCAAGTTGACAGTATTGACAACATTCTATTTGTCAATAGGAATTCGTAGTGGTCACCATTTTATAATATTATTATTATATTATTATGTCGTTATTATAATCTTTAATATCTTCGATGGTATTTCAAACAGTTTCGACAGATACCTACAGATAAGCCATGAATCCTTCCACGGAAAGGAGGCCAAGCACATGAGGAAACGCTTAGATACACAATGAGGGAAAAAAAAGTCACGAGTAATCATAGTATCCAAGAATAACCATCAGCAATCCATAATCAATGACGTTTAAATCGATCTTCAGCGACTACGTAGAACAGAAAAGGTCCACACGAGGAGACCAAACATCTCCGGTACACCTCCATTATAGATAAGACGTAAATCCTTCCATGGAAGGCCAGGCACACATCGAGATGCTTAAAAATATACCAAAAAGAAAAATGGAGAACCACGTATAACTATAGTACTCAAAAATAATCGTGAGCAATCGTGCATTTTCGAATCGATCCCAAAAAAATTAGTCACAATGATTACTCAAACCAAGAAGGGGACCAAACACCTCCAGTCTACCTTTATCATAGATCACCTACAAATCCTCGAATGGAAAACTAAGTACGCGACGAAATATTTGACACGTTAAACGTCATGTCGGTCTCTATGGATCGACGCTAGACTTTCCATTGAGGCCTCGTCGGTCCGTAGGGCCCGGAAGGGCCCCCATGATGGTTAAATGTGGCGTGAATGGAACGGCATGTAAAACTGGCGTGGCGTTTAATGTGTTAAATATATCTCAAAAAGAAAAATGAAGAACCACGTACAATCATAGTACTCGCAAATAATCGTGAGCAATCGATCATCTTCGAATCGATTCCCAATGATCGCTAAATTAGAAAAGAGTCCATCGAGGGGACAAAATACCTCCATCCTAAATCCCGCACGGATAAGCCGCAAATTCTTTCATGAAAGTCAAGTACCCATCGAAATATTTAAATATATACCAAAAAGAGAAATGGAGAATCACGTACAATCATAGCACTCGCAAATAATCGTGAGCAATCGTTCATTTCCGAATCGATTCACAAAAAAATCAGGCCCAATGATTACTTAAACCAGGAAGGGAACCAAACACCTCTAGTCTACCTCCATCATAGATTAACTACAAATCCTCGCATAGAATGGTAAAAATTTGCCGAAATATTTAGATATGTACCAAAAAGAAAAATGGAGAACCACGTATAACTATAGCACTTGTGAATAATCGTGAGCAATCGTTCATCTTCGAATGGATTCCCAATGATTGCTAAAATCAGGAAAGGGTCTATCCAAGGTACCAAACACCTCCAGCTTAAATTCCTCACGGATAAGCCGCAAAATTTCCCACGAAAGTCAAGTACCCGTCGAAATATTGTATTTAAATGTACACCAAAAAGAAAAATGGAGAACTACGTATAAATATAGCATTCGCGAATAATCATGAGCAATCGTTCATCTTCGAATCGATTCCCAATGATCACTAAAAAGCCAGGAAAGGGTCCATCCAAGGAACCAAACACCTCAACCATAGATTAGCTAAAAATCCTTCCATGAAATCAAAAAATACGTCGAAATATTGCATTTAAATATATACCAAAAAGAAAAGTGGAGAACCACGTATAACTATAGCATTCGCGAATAATCATGAGCAATAGTTTATCATCGAATCGATTCCCAACGATCACTAAAACCAGGAAAGGGTCCATCCAAGGAACCAAACACCTCCACCATAGATTAGCTAAAAATCCTTCCATGAAATCAAAAAATACGTCGAAATATTGTATTTAAATATATACCAAAAAGAAAAATGGAGAACCACGTATAACTATAGCACTTGTGAATAATCGTGAGCAATCGTTCATCTTCGAATGGATTCCCAATGATTGCTAAAATCAGGAAAGGGTCTATCCAAGGTACCAAACACCTCCAGCTTAAATTCCTCACGGATAAGCCGCAAAATTTCCCACGAAAGCCAAGTACCCGTCGAAATATTGTATTTAAATGTACACCAAAAAGAAAAATGGAGAACCACGTATAAATATAGCATTCGCGAATAATCATGAGCAATCGTTCATCTTCGAATCGATTCCCAATGATCACTAAAAAGCCAGGAAAGGGTCCATCCAAGGAACCAAACACCTCCACCATAGATTAGTTAAAAATCCTCCCATGAAATCAAAAAATACGTCGAAATATTGTATTTAAATATATACCAAAAAGAAAAATGGAGAACCACGTACAATCACAACACTCGCAAATAATCCCGAGCAATGGTTCATCTTCGAATCGGTTCCCAACGATCACTAAAACCAGGAAAAGGTTCATAGAAGGGACCAAACACCTCCACCATAGATTAGCTAAAAATCCTTCCATGAAATCAAAAAATACGTCGAAATATTGTATTTAAATATACACCAAAAAGAAAAATGGAGAACCACGTATAATCACAACATTCGCAAATAATTCCGAGCAATGGTTCATCTTCGAATCGGTTCCCAACGATCACTAAAACCAGGAAAAGGTTCATAGAAGGGACCAAACACCTCCACCATAGATTAGCTAAAAATCCTTCCATGAAATCAAAAAATACGTCGAAATATTGTATTTAAATATATACCAAAAAGAAAAATGGAGAACCACGTATAACTATAGCATTCGCGAATAATCATGAGCAATAGTTTATCATCAAATCGATTCCCAACGATCACTAAAACCAGGAAAGGGTCCATTCAAGGAACCAAACATCTCCAGCATAGATTAGTTAAAAATCCTTCCATGAAATCAAAAAATACGTCGAAATATTGTATTTAAATATATACCAAAAAGAAAAATGGAGAACCACGTATAACTATAGCATTCGCGAATAATCATGAGCAATAGTTTATCATCGAATTGATTCCCAACGATCACTAAAACCAGGAAAGGGTCCATCTAAAGAACCAATCACCTCCACCATAGATTAGCTAAAAATCTTTCCATGAAATCAAAAAATACGTCGAAATATTGTATTTAAATATATACCAAAAAGAAAAATGGAGAACCACGTACAATCACAACACTCGCAAATAATCCCGAGCAATAGTTCATCTTCGAATCGGTTCCCAACGATCACTAAAACCAGGAAAAGGTTCATCGAGGGGACCAAACACCTCCATCCTAAATCCCCTACGGATAAGCCGCAAATCCTTCCACGGAAGGCCAAGCACGCGTCGAAACGCTTAGGCGGAGGGAAAAAAGAGAAGAAAAAGAGGGAAAAATGGCGCGTAATCGCGGATAAAAGCGTAACGAGGAAATCGGGTCAATGACGGTCGAATATCGAACGGTGAATGACGAAGCGGAGCGAAAGCCGGGATCGGCGGAAGATCGACGGTCGAACCGGAAGTGTCACGCCGCCATGGTGAACCCTCGAGCCGACACATTCTTGTCCTCGCCGTTTCTCTGGCATTTGAATCGCAAATGGAACGATCGCTCTGTTCGGGTTCGACCAGCGTTTTCCGTGTCAAGGATACGAACTTTCGGAGAACGAGTAGCGCGAGTCTTCCACTCTGGACCTAAATACCCTCGTTTATCATCCGTCACAGAGGACGCGTCGTCCTCTATCCGGCTATTTGCTTCCGTTTCGCTGCAGTTTAACCGGATGAAGAGGTCGCGAGGATCGCGAAGCGTGTCAAACGTATCGTCGCGTGGCACTTCTGAGGCTTCCGGCCACGTTGAAAAATCCGTTTGCGATATTCCTCGGTGATGTGGATTTGGAGGATGGTGAGAGATGAAAAAGGAGACGGAGAGTGAGATAGGAACAGCTCAGTGGCCGAATTTCGATGTTGTTTTCGATTTTGAATTACCCTTTTTGTGCTTCGACAGAGAGGTGTTTGCTTTCCGACTGACGAAATTTATGCGAAGCAATTTATTTATCTTTTTATTATTATTATTTATTATTTCGTAGTGACCATCATTCTCACCCTTGAGGGATTCCGAATTCGAGGACTTCCTTGGACCTAAATCGCCAAAAGGGTATTTCAAGGATTAACAAAGGTGTAAGTGTAAATGTGGGTGTATAATGACGTAGATTTGAATTTGGGTTTGACATAATTGGTTTTGGATTTAAATATGTACAGCAGTTATTTGAATTTACGTTTGACATAGTTGATTTTGGATTTAAATATGTACAGCAGTTATTTGAATTTACGTTTGACATAGTTGATTTTGGATTTAGATACATGAAGGAAAGTTGAGAGAGGAAGAGTAACTGTATGAGGAAAGTGTAAGTGTAAATGTGGGTGTATAATGACGTAGATTTGAATTTGGGTTTGACATAATTGGTTTTGGATTTAAATATGTACAGCAGTTATTTGAATTTACGTTTGACATAGTTGATTTTGGATTTAAATATGTACAGCAGTTATTTGAATTTACGTTTGACATAGTTGATTTTGGATTTAGATACATGAAGGAAAGTTGAGAGAGGAAGAGTAACTGTATGAGGAAAGTGTAAGTGTAAATATAGGTGTATAATGACGTAGATTTGAATTTGCGTTTGACATAGTCGATTTTGGATTTAGACGTACGAAGGAATGGATGAATGGATTTCGACTTCGAGGACTTTCCCGTAAGTCCATGGAAAACCTTCAGTTCCTGTATATATAACTTCCCGACCTTCGAATAGTATCCCAGTCTAAGACAGGGTCTGCTAGGGTAGCCTTACCGATGAGTCCACTAGCAGGCCCAGGACGAAACGCATCCCTTTCTTTTCCTAACGTCCCTTCTAGCTACACCATCACTAAGGATACCTTCGATCAGCACGACATTAAAGACTGTGGAGGAGGACCCCCTACATACTGACAAAATAATAAATGGTAATAACCGAAGGGAACTTCATTTTAGACCTTCTACGATTACTATAATATGACGACGATATTGCTGTATCTTTGATGTTTCTGGGATGAAAATGGCCAGCAAGTTTATCCACATTCCAGAGATGTTTTCAAATCGAAATTCGACTCGAAATTATTTCGAATCGAATATTATTATTCATTATTTTATTCGTAAACGGATCGTAGTTCATTTGCATAAAATTTTACATATAAAAGCAAATAAATTATATATAATATTACACCGAAGGGATGTGCTTATCAAACGCTATGTTGAGGAGGAATAGCATCAATCAATAATCTTTATTGTTATCGTAATTGTCTTTTGAAAGTTTGGTTTTGTTTTTGTTTCTTTTTCCTTTTTTATTTTTATTTTTTCAGCTTTTTTATTTTTCGATGTTTTCACTTTGTTATTGGTGTTGGCAAGATTTTTCTGCATGCTTGCTTATACAGTGTAATAAATTTTAATTATAGCGTGGATAGGTAAATGATATTTTATGCATTTTCATGAGTATATATTTTGTGTAATTTTAGGAATTGTGTTATTTTAAAATGAACCGTGTCTCTTGAAATGCTCCCGTTTTCGTTTCTTTTTATTCGGTTTTTGGTGCTTTCGAGGGTCCTTGTACTTGTTTGACTGGGATTTCACGAGGTTGAAATAATCGCGTTTGAGTAATATTTCGTATAATTGGAAATTTTTACACTTCTGTACCATTCTTTAATATCTGGTAGCGCTCAAGAGTTATTGACACGCGTGTGTATCTCTTCGCTTTCCTCTAATTTAAGCACGGTTCTAATAGCTCCGACAAATATTACCCCGAATCCGAGAAATCCTTTCACGAACGAGTAACCTTAACACCAAATAGCCACATGTGTCTACGTTATCTTTCTCAGATAAACCAGAAAAAATCCCATCTTCTTTTAACCTTAATAAATTCGTCCCTGAGGAGATTAAAAAGACTCTCTAATCCGCGCCGGTAGCCGAATCCAACCAAAAATTATTCATTTCAAATAAAGTTTTCGAATCCAACGCGTCCTCGATAGACAGAATAAATACAAACTAGCAAAAAACCTGAACGCGATAAGGTAGCTATATATTATTCGAAAAATTATCGCAGATAAAGCCCGCAAACTCGCGACGTTCGAGACTATCTACATTTCGAATTTCATCCAAACCGATAATATTATCGGGTCATTAAGAAACAATTTGCTATCTGTCAGGCCGAATTTTACGATCCTCGTGATGTACGACGAAAAATCTGATGAAAAATTCGTGGAAAAATTCGTGGAAAAATTCCTCGAGATCCGAATGCTCGATTGTTTAGCGATTTCGATGTCTAAAATGGCCCCGAGTGCCATTCTCGTGGCATATATGGGACGAGAAATAAAAATCTGAGGAAAAATTCGTGGAAAAATTCATGGAGATCCGAATTTCGTCGATCTTTCACTGATCTCGATACCGAAAATGGCCCCGAGTGCCATTATCACGGCGTTCATGGAACAAAAATGGAAAAGTCTGACGAAAAATTCGTGGAAAAATTTCTGGAGATCCGAACGTTCGATCTTTCACCGATTTCGAAGCCGAAAATAGCTCCCAGTGCCATTCTGTAGCGTCCATGGGACGAGAAACAAAAAGTTTGAGGAAAAATTTGTGGAAAAATTCCTAGAGATCCGAATGGTCGATTATTCATCAATTTTGATGCCGAAAATGGCCTCGAGTGCTATTTTCCAGCGTCCATGGAACAAGAAATTAAAAATCCGAGGAAAAATTCGTGGAAAAATTCCTCGAGACCCGAATGGTTGATCTTTCACCTATTTCAAAGCCGAAAATGGCCCCGAGTGACCATTATCACAGCGTCCATGGGACAATTAACTAAAAATATATTGAAAAATTCGTGGAAAAATTCCGAAAATCCGAATAGTCGATCGTTCACCGATTTCGATACCGAAAATGGCCCCGAGTGCCATTCTCGTGGCGTTCATGGGACAAGAAATGAAAAATCCGAGGAAAAATTCGTGGAAAAATTCCTCGAGACCCGAATGGTTGATCTTTCACCTATTTCAAAGCCGAAAATGGCCCCGAGTGACCATTATCACAGCGTCCATGGGACAATTAACTAAAAATATATTGAAAAATTCGTGGAAAAATTCCGAAAATCCGAATAGTCGATCGTTCACCGATTTCGATACCGAAAATGGCCCCGAGTGCCATTCTCGTGGCGTTCATGGGACAAAAAACGAAAAATCCAACGAAAAATTCTTGGAAAAATTCCTCGAGACCCGAATGATCGATCTTTCACCTATTTCAAAGCCGAAAATGGCCCCGAGTGCCATTCTCGTGGCGTTCATGGGACAAAAAACGAAAAATCCAACGAAAAATTCTTGGAAAAATTCCTCGAGACCCGAATGATCGATCTTTCACCGATCTCGAAGCCGAAAATGGCCCCGAGTGCCATTCTCGCGGCGCCCATGGAACAAAAATCGAAAAGTCTGAGGAAAAATTCGTGGAAAAATTCCCAAAGATCTCATTCACCGATCTCGAAGCCGAAAATGTCCCCGAATGCCATTCTCGAAGCGTTCACGCGACGGGGAACGGTCTGATCAGCGGTGAAGCCATTTAGGCGAGTCTTCAGCGACGCGACTGTGTCTCTGTTCCGTGGTCGTCGCGTCGGTTGGCCGGAAGGTAACGTTTAACGCGAACTTTGCGAGGTTTCCGCTCCTTGACTCGTCAGCCGCAGTCCTTGCTGACGTTGTGACCGTAAGTGATAACCCATTTCTCGATACGAATTTATCTCGAACGAGAGCGAAAGAGAAAGAAGAGAGAAGCCTCGCGCACGGATAATACGGTGCTTGAAAAAATTCCGTCAAAAATATTGAACGTAGATAGTTGGACAGATAAACGGGAATCGAGGACACGCAAGTTCGATCACGGGTGCTCGCGAAACTTCGTATCACGCCTAAGTACACCTAAGTGCTCGAGCAGGCGACTCGTGAACCGAATTTCCCGCCATCTTGGACAATTTTCTGCCTGGACAGTGGAGGTTTTATCGTTGGACTTTAATTCCACGTGCTTCGCGAGTTTCTGTTATTTGCCTCGAGGTGGGGGTAGCCGCGTGTAGTTTCATTTCGAGAGGCAGCAAGAGTGGATGGAACTAGGTTTTCCCGGACTAATTTCGAATAATCACTAATGTGGTAAGATAGTATTAATCAATCAACAGGGACTTTCGATTCTGATGATACTTCATATTTCTTGGTGGTAGAAAATAAACGGAGGCTCAAGGTCTCCTATGATGCATGGTGCAGACAGTGCACTGTCAAAAGGGATTATGAGTTCTAATTGTAAAATAACTACGATATATACGTATTAATCTCTTTTGAAGACTTTGTTACTCAAGGAAGGTATATTTTTCTTTAGTGCTTCCCTTGAGGGACCGACCGACTCCCTAGAGAGTGTCAAGAGGGTGCATGGCGCCTAAAGGTTCACCTAAAGCCTCAATTCTTATCGAATGTTTATATAAATATCTTTCCAATACTGTTCTAGGACGAACACTTCGGTATATAGATCAGATAGAGCTTGATACAACGATCGCGTCAACTGTCAACCAATACTAGCTGCAAACTATGCACAGCCAGTTACCTACATTACAGTGGTATTAAGAAAAATTATCAGGATCTATTTACTGGTGGTAATTGCTGTATACCTATGAATTTTACAGTAAATACATCAGATATCGCCATATACAACGATTATGCTAACTATCATCCAATACTAGCTGTAGATTGTGCATAGCCAGTTACCTACGTTACAGCAGCTTTGACAACTGTGCTAAGAATCGGATTAACAAATCAAAAGGGACTTCTGATTCTGATTATATTTTATATTTCTTGGTGGAATAAAATAAACGGAGGCTCGAGTCATCACACATCTTCTATGATGCGTGATAGTGTAGACAGTCGACTGTCAAAAAGTGTGTCCCGTCGAATCCTTCAGCAAGATTTCTATAGGCTCTATGACAATCCATTGCGTTACTCAACCTAGCTTCGAGAACTGACAAGCTGGATGTATGTGTTTTAGAATCAGTCATAGAGTTCATCGAGAGATAGCGAGTGAGAGTCATCCGAGAGTTATTAGCGCTTAGAATAAGTTTTAGTTTAAAATAAATCATTTTTATATTTGCATCATTGCTTATTCTGTTGCCTACTCAGCATCCCTACATATATGAGTTTCTCGGCAAAATTGATGGTTTCCGTCAAACTCACATATGCGATGGTCGTCAGCAAAGGGTTGACAGATGTTTCTCGCATACTGAAATGGACACATCGAATACTATGAGGGTACTCAATTACAAATAAACTAATGGTACCACAGTGGTCTTTCTCAACAGACCATGTCGAGATTAATAAAAATATTTATTTATTCGAATAAATTTACGAAATTTTGAACATCGTCACTGTCATCTAAATGACGCGAAGAAACTAACGTGTGACATACAGAATCTTCCTCTGATTTTATATATGTATAGCACCTAAGATCCTTAGATCCCAGATAAATGCGAGATTTCCATAGAAATCCTAGTCAGTGTCAACCAATAACCTACCATGTCGTGCCTGAAACGATAGTCACCGGCGTTTGTGTAAAATTGTGTAGAATCGTTCCCTGTTTACACTTCATCTAAGACACCAGGAACCCAAGATCCGGATGAAAATGGCGCGGAGAACGAGCCAAGAGCCGACTCGTCGCAGCTTCTCGAATTAATGCACTCGAACAAAGTGATTCCCGATAGTATAATGGACTACCACGGTGGCTTCTATTTGCGGCAAATTGCATTATCTAGCGACACGTGGTGCGATGACGCGAGATGGGATCGATAAATCGTTCGTAGGCTGCCGCGCGGCTAACCATCGATCGTCGTTCACTCGAATTACGTGACGTCAATTGACCGCGAACATTCGGCGACGTCGCTGAAGAAGATTCGCTTGTCCTGCCAGGCCTCCCACGTCCAAATTCCAACGACGGCGAAAGCCCTTGGCCGTGATCGATACGCCAATCCGATACGCGGTATCGAGCGTAGTGCGAAATTTCGAGTCGATAAGGGAATCGATTGCGAGTGAAGTTTCTTTCCCGCGAATTTTTCCTTTTCTATGAATTTTTCCTTTTCTATGAATTTTTCCTTTTTCACGAATTAGTGAACTTATTAACGTTGGATCGAATCGAAAATTGACGGGAGATTTTGATCGACAGGTTTAAATTGGAATTGTAACGATGGAGCAGGCCCTGGATCGTGATCGATACGCGAATGTAAAGTGACGAAGAGGAACAAATTTTGGGTTGGTAAAAAAATGGAAATGAAATCGAAAATTTCATTTCAGTAGTGCAAATTGGAGTCCCGAATCGAAATTTTTATGAGAATTGATCGTGATCGATACGCCAATGTAAAATGACGAAGAGGAAAAAACTTTGAGTCGATCAGAAAATGGGGATGAAATCGAAAGTATAACTCCAATACTGTAAATTGAGGGTTCCGAATCGAAACTTTTACGAGTATCGATCGTGATCGATACGTGACTGTAAAATAACCTAGTAGAACAAATTTTGAATCGATAATAGAAGAAAATGAAACGGGAAATTCTGTTTTATTTTTGAAAACCTTTAATTCTTAATCTCACACGAATCGATGAAACAGGATCGATATGACAGTTCCTTGCTGCAAATTCGAAGTGTCAATGATAAGGTATTGTCAAGGAATTAATACCGATTCGAAGAATCATGCTCACGGGACGTAGTATGAAATTAGATTACGTTTGATATCGCGAAATTTTAATATTGGCACTACATATATGACAAGTCATATAAACATATAAATACGACAAATGTCACTACAAATGTAAATTATTAAAAATTTGTCAAACCTCTGTCAAACCTCTGTCAAACCATTAGCAAAATCGTTACAAGATCTTATTCCTATATACAAACAAGGACTCGATAAGGAATTGGTAAAGAATTAATACCGATTCGAAGAATCATACTCACGGAACATAGTATGAAATTAGATTACGTTGATTGTACATGCGTTCAATATCGCGAAATTTTAATATTGGCACTACATAGATAACAATACATATAAACATATAAATATTACAAATGGCACCACAAATTAAAATTATTAAAAATTTGTCAAACCTCTGTCAAACCTCTGTCAAACCATTAGCAAAATCGTTACAAGATCTTATTCCTATATACAAACAAGGACTCGGTAAGAAATTGGTAAAGAATTAATACCGATTCGAAGAATCATACTCACGGAACATAGTATGAAATTAGATTACGTTGATTGTACATGCGTTCAATATCGCGAAATTTTAATATTGGCACTAAATAGATGACAATACATATAAACATATAAATATGACAAATGGCACCACAAATTAAAATTATTAAAAATTTGTCAAACCTCTGTCAAACCTCTGTCAAACCATTAGCAAAATCGTTACAAGATCTTATTTCTATGTACAAACAAGGACTCGATAAAGAATTGGTAAAGAATTAATACCGATTCGAAGAATCATACTCACGGAACATAGTATGAAATTAGATTACGTTGATTGTGCGTACGTTCGATATCGCGCCGAGCAACGGCTTATCGCATGATTGATACGTATCGGTTGGAACTGCGTAGATTGAACAAGGGGGGAAGTTTACGTAAACTCCAGCACCGTTTATGGAACCTTCGTAGCCATCGAAGGGTCCATTGAAAGCGACGGTGAACAGAACCGATCTGCCATTCGGAATCCATCTCGGAGTCCCGTGAAAATCTTCTCGCTCATTCGACACGTTTCCACGATTAATCTCCCTTCTTACATAATACGTATTAAGCTTATATAACGAAATTCCGCAAACCTGAGACCGGTGAATTAGTATCGAAGTTACACGTCGAGTCGATCGAACGAGACACGTCCAGTTGGACGATCGTGAAAGATTAAAAGATACCTCGGTATACGTGTTCGATCGCGAAATTTCATTTCTCAAATGACTCCCACGGCCTCGGAATATAAAGGTGCCCGAAGGCCGCTCGTTTAATGTCATTCGTGATCGAACGATTCCCGAGCCGGAAGTAATTTACCCCGGCTCCTTAATGATCCACGCACCTCCACGCATGTGTACCATGACATCGACCAAGGTAAACAGCAGCGAATTGGTAAGTTTTTCGTGAGACTTTGCTGAAGATTGGCGCACCTATGTCGTTTAGAGATGATAAGGATGACCCTTAGATTATTCCTCAGATTACTGACCCTCCATTGATACTATGAAATACTTCTTAAGTAGACAAAATAATCGGTGAAATGGAATGGGTCCGGTGTCAATGGAAAAATGGTAAGATTTGGGTATTTTACGATTCCTGGTGAAAAAAAGTTTCGCGAAATTTATAACGCGATGGTGGATAAGTAGCAGCGAATTTGTAAATTTTTCACGAGACTTTGATGAAGATTGACGTATCTATGTCGTTTAGAGGCAGCGAGGCAGTGATCCTTAGATTATTCCCTAGATTATTAACCCTCCATCGATATCGTGGAAAAATGGTAAGATTTGGGTATTTTACGATTCGTGGCAATGGAGTTTCCGAAATTTATAACACGATGGTGGATAAATAGCAGCGAATTTGTAAATTTTTCGTAAGACTTTGATGAAGATTGGTACACCTATGTCATTTAGAGGCGACAAGGGTGATCCTTAGATTATTCCCTAGATTACTAACCCTCCATCGATACCGTGGAAAAATGGTAAGATTTAGGTATTTTACGATTGGTGGTAACCAAGTTTCCAAAATTTATAACGCGATAGTGGATATACAGCAGGGAATTTTTAAATTTTTTGTGAAATTTCGATGAAGATTGGCGCACCTATGTCGTCTAGAGGCATCGAGACAGTGATCTTTAGATTACTAGCCCTCCATCGATACCGTGAAATATTCCTTACACAGACAGAATAATCAGTGGAACGGGATCAGTTCGGTGTCAATGGAAAAATGGTAAGATTCGGGTAATTTCCAAATCATGACAACAAAGTTTCGTGAAATTTATAACGCGATGGCGGATAGACAGCAGCGAGTTTCTAAATTTTTCGTGAGACTTCTGTCAAGATTAGCACACCTATGTCGTCTAGAGGCAACGAGACAGTGGTCCTCAGATTATTCCCTAGATTACTAACCCTCCATCGATACCGTGAAATACTCCTTACGCAGACGGAATAATCAGTGGAATGGGCTCAGTTCAATATCGTTGGCAAAATGGTAAAATTTGTGGAGCGAACATTAACCTTTTCCATCATGATTCAATTATGAGAAATTCTTATATATGTACCTACCACTATATACCTATTCTATTTCCAATAAAATTATACAAATTCTACGTACGTCAAGATACGTCAAATATAATTTCAGTCTAACGCTAAAATCTAATTCATCCTTATGGGGTTTAGCATGAGAAATTGGTAACGAGTTCAACTCGTTATTGCAGTAGAAGAGGTTAAACAAAGTGCAATATAATTCAGTATGGCTCGTCCATGATACATACGAACCAAACTATGTTTGGAGAGCAAACATAACCTAAAATCGAGGGAAAACAATCGAAACAAATCGCAACAGCATTCTAACATCGTACAATTAAATAACAAAGTACGTTCTTCACCGAACAGGTATTAACACACGAATTAACAAATTCAACGCTAATCAACGATAGATACAAATTATTCACGAGTATGTTCGTTAAACGTCCCACTTCCCATTGAACTTGGCACTTTCAACGCATTCCGATGTAAATGAGATCGATTTTCTGCCAGCATGCAATTAACAACTGTACCGATAATTGCAAGCCATTTCCAATCGTGATCCTCCGTAATCGTCGCGCAGGTGGAAAACAATTAGACTCACCCAAACATCTCTCTCCCTCTCTCTCTCCCTCTCTCTCTCTCTCTCTAGCTCTATGATCGCGTTTCGTAGCTGCTTACAACAACGGAACGATCGAAAGAGCGAAAGATCGCGCGTTTCCGGCTCGCGCGAAGAATGAAGGCTGTCCTTGATACCAGAGTGCCAACAGAAACTACGAAACATAAGACTAAAATATTTCAGTATGCGGCGGGCGTACACGGCCCGCATTATTGACCGTGTGCCAGCCGGGCCCTGATACGTACGAGATCGCCACAGGTCCTCCGTGTTTCCTACGCCGGATTCAGCCATCTTTAAAGGGTGATGTACCACGCGCGAGCGTTTAAAGTCGATCACGGAACGAGCAGGCTGCGAGAGTGTCGAGGCCTTCGATTTTTACGGCTCCGCCCGTGGATTTATAGAACGTCGAGGGGAAAATAGATTCCTGATTGATCGTAAAAATAGTCCACGTGCCGGTGGAAAAAGAATCCGGCTGATATTCCTTCGTCCCGTACCTGAACGAGAATATCTTTTGAGCACGCGCGCCATTTTGGAGAACGGATGCAACGCGATGACCCGCAGATGCAACGCGATCTGTTTCACGTCGAGTGAAAATGGCGGATTAATGGAAAAATTAATGGCTCCGATCATTGCGCGTAATTGCATTCCTACAAGTGACTATACGCCATTTTGGAGAACGGTTCGATTTAGAATTAACGCTTTATATTATAGATATATGCGAGAATTAATGCTATAAATCATAGACAACTCGAAATGACGTGTTTTGGTTGTATTTTATATACCAAAATTATCAGAAGCATGTGATTTGTTTCATGTCGGGTGAAAATGGTGGATTAATGGAAAAATTAATGGCTCCGATCATTGCGTGTAATTATATTCCTCTGACTACGCGCCATTTTGGAGAACGGTTCGACTTAGAATTAATGCTTTATATCGTAGACATATACGAGAATTAAAGCTTTATATCGTTGAAATATACGAGAATTAATACTTTAAATCATAGGCAACTCGAAATGACTTGTTTTGGTTATACCTTATATAGCAAAATTATCAGAAGCATGCTCTTACATTTGTTACACAAAAATTAATATTCAATGAAAATTATTTGCACAACATATTGTGCTCCTTTCTTAATTATTTTTATTTTGGTGTATTACTTCATTATAAAGGGTGTTTACCGAAGTAAGTAAATAAATAAATAAATATTAAATTGATAAAATTTGATTAATAATTAGATACGCGTTTATACTTATCCACCTCCATCATTGCACTATATTTTGAAATATTACAAAACGAAGGAATGTAAATGCAAACGAGCTAAAGAATTCCTCTAACAATCCATTTAATTTTAATTTAATTTACCCTATCCTCGTGATGAACGAATCAATGATACATTGGTAAATTCGTACAGAAAAATCCGGGAATTTCGTGCAAACATAATCGAATATTCCGCGAGCGTTTAGAAAATGAAGAAAATGGCGACGAAGAGGAATATACGTGGACAACGAAGCATCGATTAAAAAAATCTGTAGAAGCTCGTCGAACGGATATTTCTGCTATCGGAATTTTCGTTCGTCTCGTTCGATTTGCATCTGTTTATCGGGAGCGTGGTTATTGAAAGCGATATGGCGGATAAAAATATATCGAGGAAATTGAGGAAGGCACGAAAGACGAGCGAATTAAATACGTGGCTGCGCGTGAAGATGAACCGACCACAACCAGCTGGGTCTCGTATTATAGGCCGATTAGGTGGAAGTCAGCTTCGACCAGCTTTAACAACACCTCCGCGCACGTTGCTTCTTTTCACGTAACCTTGCCGCCATTATCTAACCAGGAAACGTCCTATTGACTAATATTGTTTGCAATACCATTATTATATCATCGCTGAGGTGGTCATTATTGCGCAACTCCGCTGTTGTTGCTGATACCTGAACGATACCTCTCGTTCATTTTATTGCGTTCATCTTCCACTATGTGCCGTGTAACATTGTTACGAGATTTATTCGGATGCTCGCACCGGCTTGGAATAAATTTGGCGCTTCGTTATCTAGCGTTATACAACTCGGAACTACGACTTCGACTTCGGATAGTCTCTGTTCTAGTTTCGCGGAAATATGCGTGTAGGAATGCTAGGGTTTGAGAGCGAATGCAATGGAACACTTGGGTCTACCTAGCTGATGATGAGCACTAATTATTATTAAATTACGACACTTTGAGGTAATTCGAATAATCGAAAATTTCGAGGGAAATGACATCGTCGTTCCTCGAATGGGATCAAGAGATGAAGAACAGGGATTGAAATAAACGGAGTGTTGACAAGATAAATTTAGCTATAGATAAAAATCAGTCTGGAATATAAGATACAAATAAGTAGTTCATAAGACATAAGTTATTAGAAGGAATGTTTTATGTGAACATTCGATGAGAGTTAGGTGAACCCCGTTGTACCCTCTTGACACCCTCTCAGGACGACTCCTTACAGCTGCAGATGTGTGTTAGAGGGGTCGGTTAGTCTCTCAAGAGAAGTATTTTAAGAAACATATGCCTTTCTTGAGAAATAAAAGACTATAAAAGAGAATATATATGTAGTATCGCAGAATGCCCACTTCGTGTGTAGGTGACTTTGGTTTGGAAAGTCGCCGAGGGTTCGAGGGCCAGGTCATTCGGAAAAACCCCGGCGATGCGTCAGGCCCTTAGCATGACCATATTTGGTTATTTTGGGGAGGCTTTTTAGGGAATATATAAGGGAGGCAGAAATGGTTAGGGGGCTTTCTTTTTGAGAGACAGTGCTTGAGAGATAGTCAGTGAGCTGTAATTGTGTTGTTAGTTGCAATCGTGTTGTTAGTTGTAATTGTGTTAGTTATAACCGTGTCGTTAGTTGTGGTCGTAAGAGTTTAGTTGATATATATATCTATATTCGTAGTCTTTACCGTCACCGCACATTGTATTATATTTTATGTTTAATAAATAGTTTTATATTATTTAACAACCACCATATCTCTACATATATATATCGTAGTTATTTTACTATTAGAACCCACAATCAAAATACGAAGACTACTTTGTAGAGTGGCATCGTCGATCATCGTGGATCATGAATAAAGATTCGCGAGACTCTGATTAACAATGGAAGAATTCACTATGTTCTCTTGCCAGGCTCTTCTTCGTAAATTTGACAGAATTATGACACTTTCAGGTAATTCGAAAATCGACGAATGTTTCTGAGGAAATGATATCATGGTTCCTCGAATGGGACGAAGAGGTAAAGAGATAAAGGAATTAAAATAAGCAGAGAGTATTTTGTAGAGTGGCATCGTCGATCATCGTGGATCATGAATAAAGATTCGCGAGACTCTGATTAACAATGGAAGAATTCACTATGTTCTCTTGCCAGGCTCTTCTTCGTAAATTTGACAGAATTATGACACTTTGAGGTAATTCGAAAATCGACGAATGTTTCTGAGGAAATGATATCATGGTTCCTCGAATGGGACGAAGAGGTAAAGAGATAAAGGAATTAAAATAAGCAGAGAGTATTTTGTAGAGTGGCATCGTCGATCATCGTGGATCATGGATGAAGATTCGCGAGACTCTGACTAGCAATGGAAGAATTCACTATGTTCTCCTGCCAAGCTTTTCTTCGGAAATAAATTATTTATATCGAGGATGCGCTAAGATGCTGCTAGAAAATTCCATTTGCCTCCGAGACAATGCATGGAAAATTTATTTCTCGGAGAAATCGATCGAGAAGCGTCGAAATTGTTTCTGGGATAGTACTTCGAAGAGGGAATTTTATTTCGAAGATTGTTATATTGCTTTCGTGAAAATGTCATTAATTTCGCGAATGCAAAGAGGAATTATTATTATTATAAAGACGAATAAAATTGTTTATGAAAGAATTTGCAATTTGGATTTAATTGCAGTGGAGGGATTAAATGATCTGAAAAAATGGAAACCAACTTTGGAAACAGAGTATCGATTACTATGAAAAGATTCGTAATTTCGGTAACCTATTGTTGCAAGTTTTACTGTTTTTAGATTTAAAAATATCCTCATATTCGTTATAAAAGAATTTCATTTGAAAAGTCCCCAATAATTCTTTTATCTCTTTTTGGATATTTACACAGAATTTATGAGACGGTGTATGAAGAAGTATCCTTTAATCCTCTTCAAAAGATTATACGAAAACTAATTAGAAATTTTTGTAGCCTCGTGCGATGCTTACTATATATTTAATTTCCCTAAAATGCATATTTGTTGCATATGAAACGCTTGTTAAAATGAAAGAAAATTAGTTGTTGAAAAATTCGTGATAATTCTCTTAACTTGATTTGGATATTTACGCAAAAATTATGAAACAGTGTATGGATAGATTTAATATGGACTATGCTTTTAATCCTCTTTAGCAGATGATATTAAAATTCATTCCAAACCTTGTCCTTCTCTCTCTAATACTAATCGCATAATTCTTCATTTTTGAATTGCAAAAATGTATAATAATTTTATTGTAATTCCCTTAATTAAAATGGATTCGAAACTTCGTTCTACGTCAATCGTTTCACGATTAAACACGTTAAAACGCACACCTACTGGCACACTTGGCTGTAACCTAAATTTAAAGATACACGATACTTATAAAGAAATTTATCTCCTAAAATCGCCTTGAAAAACTGAGGCAAAAACGATGGAGAAATTAATAATAACTGGTCGCAACACCCTAGGATGCCAATCTGAAACTGAAATCGTAGTTTCTCTAGATGTCTAATTTCCCAAAATGGGTATGTGCCGACGCACCTGGTATCATAACCTAAATTTAAAAGCACACGATACTTATAAAGGAATTTATAACAACTCTCGAAATTGCTTTGAAGAATTGATACAAAAACGGTCAAGAAATTAATAATAACTGGTCGCAGATCTGTAAGAAATTAACCTGAAACTAAATTCGTAACTTCTCTAGGCGAATAAGTTTCTAAAACGTGCATGTGCTGGTAACCTAAATTTAAAAGCACACGATATTCATAGAAAACTGTATAACTCTGCAAATCACCTTGAAAAACTGACACAAAAATTTTAAAGAAATAATAACTAGTTGCAGCACCCTAAGAAACCAATCTGAAACTGAATTCGTAGTTTGTCTAGATACCTAACTGCCTAAAACGCGCATGTACCGCTGTATATGACCGTAACCTAAATTTAAAAGCACACGATGCTCATAGAAAACTGTATAACTCTGCAAATCACCTTGAAAAACTGACAGAAAAATGGTGAAGCAATTAATAATAACTTCTCTAGGCACCTAACTTCCCAAAAAGCGCATGTACCGATGCACGTGGGTGTAACCTAAATTTAAAAGCACACGATGCTCATAGTAAAATGTATAACTCTGCAAATCAGCAAATTGAAAACCTGACACAAAAACGACGAAGAAATTAATAATAATTGGTCTCAATACTCTAAGAAACTAACGTAAAACTAAATTCGTAGTTTCTCTAGACGTCTAAGTTCCTAAAACGTGCATGCATCAGTGCATCTTGTTATAACCTAAATTTAAAAGCACACGATGCTCATAGTAAAATGTATAATTCTGCAAATCAGCAAATTGAAAAACTGACATAAAAACGGCGAGGAAATTAATAATAACTGGTCGCAGTACTCTAAGAAGCTAATCTGAAACTGAATTCGTAGCTTCTGAGTCGCCTAAGTCTGAAATTAATAATAACTGGTCGCAGTACTCTAAGAAGCTAATCTGAAACTGAATTCGTAGCTTCTCTAGACACCTAATTTCCCAAAACGCGCATGTACCGATGCACCTAGTGGTAACCTAAATTTAAAAGCACACTACGCCGATAAAGAGATGTACAACTGTGCAAATCACCTTGAAAAACTGACACAAAAACGGTGAGGAAATTCATAACTTCTCTAGACACCTAACTTCCCGAAACGCTCATGTACCGATGCACCTGGGTTTAACCTAAATTTAAAAGCACACGATGTTCATAGAAAAATTTACAATTCTTCAAATCACCTCGAGAAATTCACGCAAAAGCTGCGAAGAAATTAATAATAACTAGTCGCAGCATCCTAAGAAGCTGATCTGAAACTGAATTCGTAGCTTCTGAGTCGCCTAAGTTCTCAAAACGCGCATGTACCGATGCACCTAGTGGTAACCTAAATTTAAAAGCACACTACGCCGATAAAGAAATGTACAACTGTGCAAATCACCTTGAAAAACTGACACAAAAACGGCGAGGAAATTAATAATAACTGATCGCAGCACCCTGAGAAGCCAATCGGAAACTCAATTGGAACTCGATCGGATGCCTCTCTCTCCTCCACTCGTGGCACGATTAACTCCCCGAAACGCACACCTATTGGCACGTCGGACCGTTCACCAATAACCCACGCGTCCCTCCCGCCATTGCCCAACTCCCGTTTTCGCGATCGATCCCGCTGAATGCCAAGAACGCGGTTCGATCTCGCGAATCGCCGTGACCCCGGCTGCACTTTCCGCGCAACCCCCGTGCGGGAAATTGCAATCTCACCTTCGCTCGCCGGCAATGCCAGCCAACGACCTTGGCCTTGCCCGAATAAGACACGCAGCCTTGGCGACCGAGCGATCGATGCGACCGCCACCGCCAGCCGGTGCAACTTCGCTGCCGGCAAAACTGGATTCGGACTGGTTCTCACGTGTTCCCGGTTTAGATGCATCGCGTGCCTCGCGTATATGCCACGTCCATCCTCTGCTGCTCTCGAAATCCGTGTCACGTGTCCAAACGGTGGCAGTCTCTTCCGTTTTCTCTTCACCTCGTCTGGCCCCTCCCGATTCCTCGTAGCATCTCTGTTCTTTCTTTAGAGACCCAGACCTCTAGCACCCGCGCTTTCGACGCTTCGTGCAAGTGCCGTGAGTCATTGTCAACCACGCGATCATTGTCAACCTTGCCAACGCGTTGGGTCTTGGTATAGGTACAGTTAGCCACGTCGAGGGATCGTTTGGATTCTGGGGTAGCTCTCTTTTCAATTGTTCCAGGGTCTGGTGAGATTAGGATTTTTCATTCGTTTATTCTTCCTTCCTGATTCTTTCTAGGAATTTAGTTGTGTTTCATTGGAAGTCATTGAGGATTGGATGAGTGTGGAACGAGTGTTGGATCGTAGCAGGGGAGTATAGGTTATAGAGAGGTGAGTTCTGAAAGAGATTCACTATCGAGAGATTGTTTCAGAGGTCTTTCACAGTTCCTAGGTCTGCTAATTAGGAAATTAGGATTATTTATTGGAGCATGTCAAAATAGAGGTTGGTACGTCTTCGTGTTGTTTTAATTGTGTCTGATCAATTGGTCACTGTGGGTTGTGTAAGTGTGGAGAGAGTGTTTGGTCGTAGCAGGGTAGTAGGTTACAGAGGAGGGAGTTCTTTGAGAGGTTCTTTCTAAGTAGGTCTTTGGAGGAATTGGGATTTGTTATTGGACCATGCCAACTTGGAAATTGATCCTTCTGAATCTTTCTATTTGATTCGTCACTTTGAAATTTGATAAACTTGGATTAGGTGTTTATTTATGACAGGGAGAGTTCACAGGGACAATCTTTCCAGGCTTTCAGAGCAACTAAAATCTTTTATTGGACGATGTCAACTTGGAAAGTGGTCCTTCTGAATTTTTTGAAGTATTTTTATTTGATTCGTCACTTTGAAATTTGATAAACTTGGGTTAGGTGCTTATTTGTGACAGAGAGACTTCACAGGGAAATTCTTTCGAGGTTTCCAGAGGAATTGGAATTTTCTATTGACGATGTCAACTTGGGAATTGGTCCTTCTGAATCTTTTTATTTGATTCGTCACTTTGAATTTTGATAAAATTACATTGGGCGTTTATTTATAATAAATTGTGCCAGACAGACTTCACAGGGACAATCTTTCCAGGTTTCCAGAGGAACTAGAATTTTTCATTGCACGATGTCAACTTGCAAATTGGTTCCTCTGAATTTTTTGAAATATTTTTCCTATCTTCGTCACTTTGAAATTTGATAAACTTGGATTAGGTGCTTATTTCTGACAGAGAGACTTCTCAGCGAAATTCTTTTCAGGTTTCCAGAGGAACTAGAATTTTCTATTGGACGATGTCAACTTGGAAATTGGTTCCTCTGAATTTTTTGAAATATTTTTCCTATCTTCGTCACTTTGAATATTTGGAAAACTTGGATTCGATGTTTATTTGTGACAGGGAGAATTCTCAAGAAGATTCTTTCTAGGTTTCCAGAGGAATGGGAATTTTTTGTTGCACGATGTCTTAAGGTTCCTAAGATTTGATTAATAGTACGTAATATCGTATATTTTTCCATCATAAATAAAATTGATAGGACACGTTTGCAGAGAAAGATTCTGAGCCATTCGAACTTCGATCCGATCGGCCGAACACCATGCGAGCCCTTAACTAAATTTATGGCTTGACCAGCACAGACCCAAATTGGGAAACTTACTTTGCGACCTCTAGGGAGATGACAGGATTATTTAACCAGCGACGAACCAGACTAACTCCACCCACACTGGTCTAAGAAAAATTTAATTCCTCTAGATATACTTCTCTCAAAGCAAACTTCGAAAATCTTGTACTCGAGTTCTTCAAAATTTATCACTCTAATCAACCCTACTGCTATTAACTAGCAAATGTGTTCAAATAATAAATTTCAATCTGAATAAAAGAAATTAGCTTTGTTAAAAATAGCTGAGTGACATCAAAAACAATAGAAATAAAAATTCCCTGTTCCCTCTGTCAGGAAAATGTAAAGAAAATTACAAAAATATTCCGAAATGTTAAAAATTAAAAATTCATAACTCTGAAATGTAATTAAAACACAAAATTTATGAAATAGAAAAATTGCTAAATTAAAAGATCCGAAGCCATACATTTTCAGCGGCTGTAACCTTCGCTTAGGTATATTCGTGGTATAGACGTTATGAATCACTATACTCGCTACGCGAAATTCAATTTTTCTGCGTCGAAATATCGCGAGTGAAATATAGGAAAGGCGGAATATGTAATAGAGGATGGAATTATAATAAACAGTAATTTCGATAGCGTCATCCGTTTATTTTACGCAACCTATCCTCCTCGTGCTTCGCCTGATCAGCGTTGCATAGTCGGATTCGCGACACGCGACTGCTGGATCATTGCAAACCGTGTGCAAAAACCGACGAATCAGCGGAAGATCTTGGCGAGTCTCGTCTAGAACTGTACTCCTCCACGGTTTCGAAAAGTCCTTAATCAAATTGCATAACATGACACGAGATGCGATGACATCACAGCAATCTTCTCCTATTCGTGATACGCGGTGTCATTTTCCGATTATTCCGCGAAAAATGCGGACGTGGTGTTGGCGTTTCTATTCGCCATTGATTGATAAAAGGAAAAAAAAAAATTCAGAACTATAATAATATAAATATAATAATATCCCTAATTCTTTCTGGAGGTATCACCGGGTACAGCGAATATCGAGAAAAATATTTTAAATAAAAGGGAATCTCTGTAAAATTATTACTTTCCTTTAAAATTAATTTTCTTCCCTTCTTTTATTATCTCCGAGGATTATACGGATTAAAAACGATATTTCGAATAAAAATAATAAATCATTAATTAATAAATGGAATAAATCAAAATAAATAGAGCGTCCGATAAATTATTTTTGCACCTTATATACTCCATTAATTATTCTAAAAGAATTAACCTGCTTAACCATGCAACTAAATATACCTAAAATATGCCTAATTTCGACCTATAATCCCTCATCATCCCCGAGTTAAAGAATTCTGTTACCTATCTCTATTAACACTGACTGCCACGACCTTTCTATATAGGATAGGGGGGCTGAGGGGGACCACGATAAAATTTCCATTAATTTTAGGATATAACGATGACTTATCAAACAATATGGCAAATAAAACAAAAGAAAAATGATATAAATTATTAATGGTTTCTATTTACAGTTCTCTATTTTCTATTCTCTATTCTCTATTCTATTCAAAGTTCGCTATTCTCAAAAGTTCGAATATTCGAAAATTGGTTAGAATAAAACAAATATACATTTAAAAAATTAGTATCACCGGACACTGGTGACCACCATGACAGTCAACGTGTTAACCCTAGAATTACCTAATCTAGGAACTATCAAAATGATTTTCTTCTGACATTTTATCTTCGCGATTGCTAAAATATATAAATGCTTCTGGTAAAAATCACACCGATCCTTGTTCAAATAGGGTAACAATTACCCATGCTCCTTTATTTTCACTATATCCTATAAATTCGTATCAATTGCACGCGCTGTATTTACGTATACACTGCAGATCGGTAGCACCGAATCTTTTATTATCGTTGGATGGAATATGTGGTAATGGTTAACATAGATTTTGAATATATACGCGTTGATATAATAAAGGAGCGACGTCTGTAAGAAAGGGACGAGTGGGACAAATACGAATAAGAAGCCAATTAATCCGAACAAAAATGGCGAAATAGAATTTTGACGAAGAAATAAATATAAAAATTGGGATTTTGAACATACGTTAATCGGCATTTTCTTGAGCATTAATTATATCTTTTTTAGATAGACTCTCTGTAAGTTTCGCGCTAGGGTTATTAATAAATAATTGTGGTAATGGTTAACATAGATTTAGAATATATACGCGTTGATATAATAAAGGAGCGATGTCTGTAAGAAAGGGACGAGTGGGACAAGTATGCATGGGATGCCAATATCTAATGAATTCTGGTTATCGCGATAAACGAGTATGCGTGTAACGATCGAGGTGTGTGTGAATCGTGTATGTCGTGTAATGTATGAAAGTAGAAAGAACAAACCAGAGAGATTGGGCATAGGTCAGTTGTAATTGAGTCGTAATAGTGAAAATAGGTGTGAGCGTGTGATTGCGAGAAATTAATTAGATTTATACCTAACATTTGTGTTTGATCATTTTTGTAATTAAATTAAGAATTGTCCTTATTGTTATTGATATTTCATCCATCGCTAACAAAGTAATCTGTCAAAAACCTGGAATCTAAACGAGATCAGGTCCCATTGAAAACGCGAGCAACGAAAACATGGCTGAACGTGCCAATAATCTCCGGCACGCGTGTTCCTCCACGACGACGAAGCGTCTCGCGTGCCTGCATAGGATCAGGATGCAGCAAGCATTCGAAACGCAATTTTTGGTCTATCGCGACGCGCAAACTTGGTCGTGGCTCCTAGAAACAGTTCACATTGACGATTTACCTTCCATGCCAGCTGTCGCGACACGATTTCGCGAAAAATATCGCGTATGTATAACCAAGTTGGCCACCCCTGACCTATGCTACCAGCCGAGAGTTGCATTGGAGAGATGCAATCGAGTGTTGCATCCACGGTATAATCGTACGTGTTGCACTCGTTGCTGAGAGTACCAGACTGTTTATCCTGGCACCCTCGCGAAATATCGGCGATTTTTCGACGACGTGGAGAGGACTCTAGCGTGTGTTTGGTGCAAAATGGCGTGCTCGGGTTCGCTAAAATGGTTCCGTGTATATCGATTACGAAAGTCGCGTTGGATGTATTCTGGGAACGGAGTTGCTAACTTTAGGAAGAGAATAGAGCTTTCTTCGCGGTATTTCGGGTTGCTGCGTGCAGTTTTCGACTGGTGTATTCGAGTATGTGTGTGTGTGGATGTATGTACAAATGCTTTTTGATTTATAAATGTTTTTATCAGTGAGGTTAGGTTGGACGAGGTATGAAAATTTGGGAAGAGTGGTATGGGTGAGTGTGTGCGAATCTCTGAAGCTTGGTTTAATGGTGTGTACGTTATATTGGATGATCTATAATACGTGGAATTTACATCGGTAATAACCTTGGTTTCTAGTCCGCTATTTTTACATTTGAGTAATTATTAGGAACTAGAATAGTAGAATCGACGCTGGCAAGATATTTCAGTGAAATTTGAAAAGCAATTTTGAGCGAAGAGATCGATGGTTATTGTACGAGAGGAAGTATCTAAGTATTTATAAAATTGTTATAATTCGAGTATGCTAATAATACTCGAGGAAATTACGTATCTTCTATTATAAATCTGAAATATTTTCTCTCAGGCTAGAGATAATTTACAGGTATGGAACTGGTATAATTGATATCGTATTAATTACGGTTTCATAATTTATCAATTATCTATATTTATTTTAAAAATCTTTTAAAAACGAGGTAATTTATAATTATAAAATTAGTCTAACTTTTATGGCGCTAATAATAATCGTACAATTTATCAATTTTCGATATAAATTTTAAATGTCCCCTTTATTACGAGTATTATAAAAATTATATCAATTCCATAACTGCAAATTAACTCGATTTCATTTTCCACGCCAATTTGAAACACCCTTTGTATACATATAATAATTTACAATTATAAAATTAACGTAATTTTTATGCTACTATTAATGGTCGTGCAATTTATCAGCTGCTAGTATAAATCTCAAACATCCACTTATAATCCCAGGATAAATTATAGTAATTATAAAAGTAGCATAATTTTTATTAAACTGACAGTAACCAGTTTTCGATATAAATCTCGAACATTACCTTTGTCACGAATGTTACAAAATTATACTAATTTTATACCTGTAAATTATTTTTAATCAATATTCGCTATAAATCTCAATCATCCCCTTGGCCACGAATATTTTTAAAATTACGTTAATTTTATATCCATAATTTATTTACAGTTAAATTTGGATATAAATCTCGAACCTTTATCACGAATATTACAAAAATTATACTAATTTCATATCGATAAATTACTTCCCTCATCACGAATATTATAAAATTCATCAATTCTGAATTTACAAATTACTTGTACTCAAACCTGGATAGAAATGTCAAATATTCCCTTCGTCACGAATATCACAAAAATAACTACCATATACAACTACATACGAATTTATATATGCTGCTCGATTAGCAAACATAAAGAATAATAAATGTCATTTTATCCTAAAAACTATCCTACGTGTATATTGCACATATAACAGTGACAAATGAAATGATATGATTACACTTTTGCTTTAGTACGTTCAAAATACACTGATTCCGTGTGTGAATCGCTACTCTCTCGATTCATACGTCTACACCTATTTTTCATAGACCCCTGTATACAAAATCTTAGGATACCATTTCAGAAAGAAATCGCGAATCGGCCATTGCCAACAAGAACAAATTATAAACCGATCGATATTTTCTATAAACAAATGGAAAAGTTATTTTGGCTAGCAAAATTAAGTTGCGCGGGTCCTACGGGCAGGTGAAACGTAGGTTAGGAAAAGCATAAAAGCAGGGTCCTCGACGAGCAGAACAGAGTCCTTAGAAATTAATTGTGACCGACACGAGCGTGAGTCGCTCGGTGTTGGAAAGAGAGTTAAATTAGAGTGCGTCTGTGTGTGTTCTCGTTGCGTTATCTTGGTATTCTTTTCCTAAGTTAAATCAGTTTTACGAGTTTTGCGTTCGTGTTATTCTGTTCTTGTTGTTCCGTCAGTTTTTGGTGTCTCAAGACCAGTTTTCGCCATCCTACGATATTCAAAATTTCAAAGCCTCGTTGCAATTGCACGGGGGTTAACCCTTTGTACTCGGCGATTTTTTCGTTGCAGGAAAATAGTAATTCGAAGAACTTTCTGCCATAAAGTGGACGATATTTCTAAAACGGTAAATAAGAAATCGTATGAAAATTAAGACGTGGAATTATTTTACTTCGATATTCCACGCATCGTTGGGTAATTGTAAATTTGATATATCAATCAACATGCATTTTTCGAATCTGATTAAATGGCGACTGAGAGGCAACTCTCGTGTGCAAAGGGCTAAGCAAAGCTTGTCGTATGTTCATGCTTATACGATTATAGGAACTTCGACTCGATGCTAGCTACAAACGCGAGACATTTGGAAATCCGCGAGTGGCAAAGTTGATGTACGAGGAGTGGGAACACGATAGTCCGGGATCAGCTCCTAATCTCGCCCACGCGCAATTAGCCAGCGTGGAAGGTCGGGACGAATCGATAGGTAGAAGATTTACAGTTACCGATGACGCAGTTGCCGAGAGACGAATTAACCGGTGGCAATTCCGCGTTAAACGGCGCCTTTGGTGACCGCGTCCACAGACGCAGAAGGCGTCTGACGAGCAATGGCGCGCACGCGAGCACAGGCGTCTCTCCTCTCTCCGCTACGGCTCGTCGTAGGAAGCTTCCACGGCGACCGACGCCGGGTGTCGGTGGCACGGAGCGCCCGACGTCGACGTCGTACAAGGACAAGGCCACATGGTCACGGGCGCCCGGGACGGACACGTACGCAGATGTATATCGGCTACCAGTCGCGCTCCACCGACACCGGCCCGCCTATAATCGCTAAGCCGCAGCTTACCATCGCTGACCTGTCCGCGAACTGCTATCCGCGATGACAGACCAATCGAAAGAGAACCAGAGACAAAGAGTAGATGACGTATTGGCTTTTCCGTATTTTTCCGCCTTTTTCTATCTTTTTTCCTATACGTGACAGTCCTTTGGCAGGGAAAGGGACGAAACCGGGATCACGATTATTTAACGATTGGTTGACGTATTGGCTTTTCCCTATTTTTCCTCCTTTTTCTATCTTTATTCCTATAAAGTGACCTCCTACGTGACAGTTCTTTGGCAGAAAAAGGGACGAAACAAAGATCGCGATCGTTTAATGATCGACTGATGAATTGGCTTTTCCTTATTTTTCCTACCTTTTCTATCGTTTTTCCTACACGTGACAGTTTTTTGGCAAAGAAAGGGACAAGATAAAGATCGCGATGGTTTAATGACCGGTTGACATATTGACTTTTCCCTATTTTTCCACCTTTTTCTATTTTTCTTTCGATACGTGACAGTCTTTTGGCAGAAAAAGGGACGAAACAAAGATCGTGATCGTTTAATGATCGACTGACATATTGGCTTTTCTTTATTTTCCTCCCTTTTCCACCTTTTTTCCTATACGTGACAGTTCTTTGGCAGAAAAAGGGACAAGATAAAGATCGAGATCGTTTAATAATTGGTTGACATATTGACTTTTCCATATTTTTCCTCCTTTTTCTATTTTTCTACCTACACGTGGCAGTTCTTTAGCAGAGAAAGGACGAAACGAAGATCACGATTGTTTAATGATCGTTTGACATATCGGCTTTTCCCTATTTTTCCTCCTTTTTCCATCTTTTTTCCTATACGTGACGGTTCTTTGCAGAGAAAGGGACGAAATGGGGATCGTAATCGTTTCATGATCGGTTGACGTATTGGCTTTTCCCTATTTTTCCTCCTTTTTCCATCTTTTGTCCTATACGTGACAGTTTTTAGTAGAGAAAGGGACGAGACAAAGATGGCAATCGTCTAATGTTCGGCTGACATATGGACTTTTCCCTATTTTCCTCCCTTTTCCACCTTTCTTCCTATACCTTTTTCCTATTTCTTTGGCAGAAAAAGGGACGAGACAAAGATCACGGTAATTTCTTTCCAAGATGACGTGTATCTTCGAATAAATATATACCGATAGAAGCGACCGAGTTAAAGGGACAGAAATCTCTAGAAGATCTATTATTGCAACTATTCTAACCATATCCGAATCGCGATTTGAAAACAGCGTTAAAATTAAAACCCGAAAACAAAAATGAAACCGATTATCCCAGCTACCAAATAGACACGTTACCTCAATTATTACAAACATATTAAATAATTAATATTCAATTTTTCGTTCCACCCAAGTTTGTTTTCTTTCTATTTAGAATATCGCTTTATATACATGCAGCTTTCTTTATAATAAAAATATATCTGTTGATAATATAATTAGAATAGTGGGTACTCACGTACACAGCAGCCGACGATACAGAATAACTCCGTAGAAAGGTCCTGGTGTGACACGTGCCAGCTGCTCCTCTGCCTGAATAATTAATATTTTATAATAAAGATACATTTATTAATAATATAATCGGTACAGCAGATACTCACGTATAGAATAGGTGAGGATATAAAATAACCCAGTAGGAAGGTCCTGCTCGGACACGTGTTCACTACACCGTTGCTCGAATGGAACTGAAAATGAAAACAAAGGAAGGTCCCAATAGTTCCGTCCTATACTTATTTTTCTAGCCTAACGCGGCATTCCGATGCCGGGAACCGTAGACGAGTGGTACATCTGGCATTCCGAAAATGTGAATAAATATCCTGACAGGAAGTGTCGATCCTTCTAGAATTTCGAGCTCAGCAGACTAAAGTGTCGACAATTCTTAGCTACAGTGAACGAGGAACGAGGAAAACGAGGGCTGTGATCGTTTGGCTAGGTGAATTTGACGTTTATAACAGTTTCAAGTGTCGATTGATACAGATCTTTACGTTTGCTCTTAGCAGGTGAGGTTTTATATTTATTTATATTAGCTTGTTGCTACTTTTTATTATTTTTACAGGAGAATTACTGGTTTGTAAAGTTTATGTGAATACAGTATTAATGACAGTAATATAGTGGAAATAAGCAGGTATCAATTATTATGGTACTGTTTGAGGGAGAAGCAATATTAATTTTGTGAAATGTAGCTGAATTTTTCTAATAATTTCGAAGATTGGAAATTGCGAATATGTTAGTTTGACATTCTTGGTGGTTCTAGTGTTAAGTTAGGATTGTTTTTAATAACGAGAAATGATGGGACGAGATTAGGTTTGTTTTATAGCGTTAAGGAGTAATTAATAAGTAACGATTTATAATATATAATGGATAATGAGTGTCTAATATTTCAAAGGTATTAAGTCAGAACTCAGAACTTACAGCTAGTAACTTAAAGGTTAGAACAAACGAAATATAAGCAATAATAAATTATTAGAAATAGACAAGATAGGATTAGTAATTTATAACGTAGACCTTAGGAATTATTACTCAGAACTCAGAACTCAGAACTTAGTTATAACTCAGAACTTAGATAGAACTCAGAACATACTTAGAACTCAGAACTTAGGTAGAACTCAGAACTCAGATAGAACTCAGAACCTATTGTAAACTTAGAATTTACTTAGAATTCAGAACCTGTTTAGAACTCAGAACTTAGATAGAACTCAGAACATACTTAGAACTCAGAACATACTTAGAACTCAGAACTTAGTTAGAACTCAGAACTCAGATAGAACTCAGAACCTATTGTAAACTTAGAATTTACTTAGAATTCAGAACCTGTTTAGAACTCAGAACTCAGTTAGAACTCAGAACTTATTGTAAACTTAGAATTTACTTAGAACTCAGAACTTAGTTAGAACTCATAACTCAGATACAACTAAGAACTTATTGTAAACTTAGAATTTACTTAGAATTCAGAACTCAGTTGGAACTCAGAACTTATTGTAAACTTAGAATTTACTTAGAATTCAGAACCTGTTCAGAACTCAGAACTCAGAACTTAGTTATAACTCAGAACTTAGATAGAACTCAGAACATACTTAAAACTCAGAACTTAGTTAGAACTCAGAATTCAGATAGAACTCAGAACCTATTGTAAACTTAGAATTTACTTAGAATTCAGAACCTGTTTAGAACTCAGAACTTAGATAGAACTCAGAACATACTTAGAACTCAGAACATACTTAGAACTCAGAACTTAGTTAGAACTCAGAACTCAGATAGAACTCAGAACCTATTGTAAACTTAGAATTTACTTAGAATTCAGAACCTGTTTAGAACTCAGAACTCAGTTAGAACTCAGAACTTATTGTAAACTTAGAATTTACTTAGAACTCAGAACTTAGTTAGAACTCATAACTCAGATACAACTAAGAACTTATTGTAAACTTAGAATTTACTTAGAATTCAGAACTCAGTTGGAACTCAGAACTTATTGTAAACTTAGAATTTACTTAGAATTCAGAACCTGTTTAGAACTCAGAACTCAGAACTTAGTTAGAACTCAGAACTTACTTAGAATTCAGAACTTAAATAAAACTCAGAACTTAGTTAAAACTCAGAACTTATTGTGAACTTAGAATTTACTTAGAATTCAGAACCTGTTTAAAACTCAGAACTTACTTAAAACTCAGAACTTAGTCAGAATTCAGAACTTACTTAAAACTCAGGACTTAGAACTCAGAACTTATTGTGAACTTAGAATACAGAACCTGTTTAGAATTAAGAACTTACTCATGACCCAGACCTCGGAGTTAATAACTTAAAACTTAGAACAACCGAAATATAACTAACAAATTACTAAAAACAAAGACAAAGAATTAGTGATTAATAAACATAACCTCAAAAACCACAGCACAGAACTCACAGACCGTTTACAACTTTAAGCTTACGTCCTTTCCATTTCTTCCAAGTAATTCTTGCTCACTTCTATCTATTGAGGTTACTTTCAGGGAACTACATAGCCGATTTACAAATCGTGATCTATCCAACGAATTTCTCTGTAGAGATTTCGGTTCCGAGAATGGCTCGTAGATCTTGTACCCGGGAAGCAGAGAGACTTATATTTAGGGGAATGACTGGTGTTTTGCACGTGCACGTACAGCGTGGCGTACTCTGGCCTTTATCTCCTACCTAATTTTTGTTATTAAACCGTACGTCGAAGCTGTCTACGAGTTTCACGGAAATAGTCCCGAGGACTCGCACCGGTCACCGAATTACCTACCCTGCTGCCACCGTGTCTGATCTACGCTGATCTATTCCACTTATACCCGAATTACACGGTCGTCGACGTCCCGAATATCTGTCACGTGTTATCGTAGAAAAGGGAGATAAAAATAAATGTGACACTAACGAAGCACTTCTTCACCAACGAGGAACACCAGTACGGGCTACACGTGAATGTTCCATACGTAATTCTAACGTACGTTACTATAATAAAACATCCATAAATACCCCGCGCTCGGGTAATCGATACTATCCCACTGCAAGAGCGAGCTACACATCGCGCCACATTCAATTGTCTGCCAAACTATCGAGAAAATCTAGTTACTATGGGCCCAGCTAGTTACATTTACCTGGTGAGATATTTCATCGTCCTGTTTCGAAATTGGTAGGTACTTTCGAAGGGTCCGTGTCCTTTAGAACAGGTCGAGTAGCTCAGAACAGGTGCAACCTTCTGTACCTTCCCCTTTAATCGTCTCCAGAGAACATAAGTTCCATTTTATTTTTTTGCCTCTTATCAAACAGTATTTTCAGTATCTACAGTATTATAGGTGAGTGTTATTCCGAAAATTTTGTTAATTATATCGTGTTCTTGGTATATAATATTTTAAATAATTCCTTTTTTCATAATTCTTTTATTTCTTTGTCGAATCCTTGCTTAGATGCCAATTTTGTGATTTAAATAGTATTACGTCGTTGGTCTTATCTTTGTCATGGATATATATATATATATACGCGTGTTTTATGATATTGTATATCTACGTACAGAGAAAGAAGGGGTCCAGTTCTTGATTTTAATTTAGAGATTTAAATAAAATTGCATAGGGGGTCAAATTTTTGTCATGGATATACGTACGTGTGTTCTATAATATGCTTTGGTATAGATATATACAAATTTTCCATTTACACCAAACAGAAAGAAGAGGTCCAGTCCTCGTTTCGATTCTAATTCTGAAATTTAAATAAAATTGCATAGGGGGTTTAATTTTTGTCACAAATACATCTATGTGTATCCTATAATGCATTTTCGTTGGTATCGATATATATATATATATAGAAATTTTCCTCCATTTGCACTAAGAAAATAAAAAAAAAGAAGACAAAAATTGTTTAGAATATTTTCTACTACCATAATAATAGAAAATGACATATATTTGAAGGAATACCTAGCTTCCCTTACTTTTCCATCTTACAACCCCAATTTTCTCAACCCTATCTCTCTCCCACTCCAATACCTCTCGCATTACCCCACAATAATTGTTTAGAATAGTCTCTACTATCACAATAATAAAAAATGACATATATTTGAAGGAATACCTAGCTTCCCTTACTCTTCCATCTTACAACCCCAATTTTCTCAACCCTATCTCTCTCCCACTCCAATACCTCTCGCATTACCCCACAATAATTGTTTAAAATAGTCTCTACTATCACAATAATAGAAAATGAGATATATTTCAAGGAATATCTAACTTCCCTAACTCTTCCATCTTACAACCCCAATTTTCTCAACCCTATCTGTCTCCCACTCCAACACCTCTCATATTACCCCGCTATCCCAGTACTCCAATTCTTAAACCTCGCGTAAAAATTAATTTTCGCAAAGAGAACGAAGCGACTGAATAAATAAAACATTTAAAAATCCAGTACTTAGCTAAGCGACTGAAACAGGACCCCCGGACAGACTAGAGCAGATAAACCGCGCTATCAGCTCGCGAGCGCGTCTCGTCTCGCACCTATTCCGCTCAAGGACCCGGGCAAAGGAACACCGTCGAAGATCATGCCATCGCGGCCTTGGTGGACGACGCACGTGTTCCCGTGCGACGCCTCGCGTCGGCCTTGAAATTTGTACGGATCGACAAGTTTCGGCGTGGCACCGCGCCGCGCGGCCACTCGAGACGCCATCGAGACGCTCGCCGAGACGCTCGCCGAGATAATCTCCGCTTACGGGAGCGGCCATGGCGACCGATAACGCTGCACTTTTCGTTCTGGACAAGGTTGCGTCACTGGCTATCGCCGTCGGCCTTCCGTTTGCCGTCCCGAGACAGGTATGCTCCCTGTTGCACGTTCAAAAATTCCTCTCCTCCATCCTTCCGCCATTTTTCTTTAATTCCACACTCGAATCTCTTTCTTGGAGGTTAACGATAGTAAATGAGGACTAGGTCTGATGCTTCTATAGGGGTTCTAGTGTTAGACTCATGACGAGTGAGATGAGGAACAGGACTCCAGGATGTAAAGGTTCGAATCTTCTTTTATTTATTATGGATTTTAATTGTAAAATAATTAGGATATATATGTAGGAATGGAACAAGTGTGGTTCTGGATGAATGTTAAGAGTGCTTAGGAAATAGAACTAAAGTGACCACGTGTAGGAGGACGTCTTGGAGAACTGGAGAGAAATACGTGAATTTCGTAAGCTGTCAAATGACTCCTCGTGGTACACGAGGTATACCAAGAATTTTTTCGGTAGAAAATAAGTCTAGAGAAAAACGGAAAGCGGGAAATTAAATAATCAGGTAATATAAGAATCTACAGAAAGTCAGATGAGCGAAAGAAATAACAACGAATGTACGATTTATAAAGAAAGTCTGAAAGGTGTCATTTGACATTGCAATTCATCCAATAGAAATGTGCACTGTGTGGGCAACTGTCACCGCTGCCCATTGTCTTCTGGCAGGAGAAAGCCCTTCGTTGAAGTTCTAGGAAGGCATCACCCGGTTCAAGGCCAACAGTCACAGACGGGGATGCTTAGACGCCAAGCTGAGGCGTCTGGACCGGAGCACAATCAGCCAAAGAGGCTACCGACACGTGAAGACTAGGCAACGGAAAGGGGATACGTCCTATAAAATAGCGAGGGATGCGTTTTTGGGGCACTAGCCTACTAGCCTACCAGCGTACAGAGGAAATAAAACAGTTACCAAGCTGCAAAGCGCCTACTTGTTAAAATTTTCTACAACTGGCAATTTGAAATGCCTATATATTGACAGCAACTTGACTCCATGGTACAATTAACTTCGAACCGTCCCATTCGTAGAGGGTTAACCATTTGACTGCCACATTGGTCATACATGACCGACCACGGTTTCTTCTATGACACCACGGTGGTCATTGGTGACCAAGCTACACTGAACAACATTGAATGAAAATTGACAATTAGTACACTTCGAATACAACCGCTAATTAGAAGATACTTCGAAACAAACAGTGCCCGATTAAAAATTTCTATTAGAATATCAAAAACATAGAAGAAATCTTGCATCTAGCAATGCACTCCCGTGGCACTCCCTGAGGGAAACATGTGATTTCAGCGTGGCTGTCAAAGGGTTAAACTCGATACTCGATTGTCATGTAACAGTTGCTCGCTTTGGACCATACTTCCCGTGACAAGCGCGTCGTGACAGCTCGTTTCCATCGCTAATCGAGCCCCGCCATGCTCGCTTTAACCTTTTCACGTGCGATCTCTGACGTGTCCGCCGATTACGTAAACCGTCTCTGCCCTTGTCCCCTCGGAATGATCGATTGGTCTCGCGTTTTCTGGCCGCGGATTACCGCGACCGCGCGCCTCTAAACGGATTCTTGGGCCAGCCGCGAGGAAGGTTATCTGGCCGCGGCGCGTCCGCGCGGGACACGCGCGCGTGTGCGACATCGTTATCGAACGCCGGCGATATCGGCGTGATTCAGCCGGGGACGAGTTCAAGTACAGATCCAGAGCGTCGACAGATCTTAACCTCGAGCAACGTCACGATCGTTTGATTGTACGACCGCTTCGCGGAAACTTTATCTACCGGCGTCCTGGCCTTCGGCTACGCTTCTTCCTCGCTCGTGCGCGCCACGGGTTTCCCATTTTCGCGCGGAGACGCCGCGTTTATTGCTTTGACAGTATGTTGCCTAGACGTGTCTTTCGTTTCGACTATCGAGCTTCCGCTTTCTCGCGACCTTCCGCGATTTGCTTGGTGGGAGAAGGGCGTTGGAAATCTGATTACCAGATCGTCATTCCGGCGAAGAGATTTTGCCGAATATGAATTCTTCGGTTTGGGTGTCATGTGTATTTGGCGTAGTGTAACGTACTGGTAGGATAGTATGTATCGTGACATAGTAGAGGTGTAATGTCGCGAAGTATTATAGCATTGGATTCGTATGACAGCGAATGACTATGACAGCGTTTTTGTACGATGTTGGCAGGATACTGCCATGGAATTATATTATACTGGATGTAATATTGCATTTGTGCTACGTTACGATACTATCGTAGCGTGGCATTGGCATTATGTTGGGAATTTCGTGAAGGAAGTAGCCAAATGATTAACGTGCAAGGAAGTAACCGTGTTCAGTTATACTGCAATTGTATTTATAAAGGTTTAACCCTTTACAGTCGAGAGGTAACTCTCAGTAGCCATTTAATCAGATTCTAAAAATGGATGTTAATTAATATACCAAATTTACAATTACCCAACGATGCGTGCAATATCGAGGTAAAATAATTCTACGTCTCAATTTTCATACGATTTCTTATTTATTGTTTTAAAAATATCATCGACTTTATTGCAGAAAATCTTCGAATTACTATTTTCCTGTAACGAAAAAATCGCCGAGTGCAAAGGGTTAATATACGTGAAATTTATACACTTTGTGCAATATACAAATGAAATACCAGAGTCTTTTCTAACCCTTTGCACTCGGCGATTTTTTGGCTAGAGAAGAGTAGAAAGTCGAGGATTATCTATTAAAAAGCTGAGGATACTTTTTGAGCAGTAAATAAAGAATTTTATAATAATAGAATTGTAGAATTATTTGATTTCGATACCTCGCACACTGTTACGTTACATTAAATTTGATATATTAATTAATATCGATCTTCCAAATTTTATGAAATGGTGACTGAGGTCACCTCTCGAGGGCAAAGGGTTAATGCCACTGTGGGTCACGATATATAAAGTATCTATACTGTTCCTGACCTGGGAGTGAAGAGCTCCGAGGGACAGCAGGTCCTTTTAACCCCCCAAAACCGACCCCTTGATGTCCAAAGGTCGGTATTGGCCTGCAACCTCTAACAGGCCTGTCGTCATCGTTGCATGGGCGTAGCTCACCTCCAACACATTATACTGGATGTAATATTGTATTTATGCTACGTTATGATGGTATCGTAGTATGGTATTGTTGGAACCCAGATTTCAACATACAATACGGGTTCTTGCAACAAGGCTACGTTGGAAAAATACGAGTCGGCGGAGAGGAAGAAACTAAAACTGAGACTGAAACTGGAACTGGACTGAAACTGACTTTTCGCAAATTTTGTGGGTGTTTACATAATGCTAGTTTTTGGTGAGGTGAAGATGACCAATGATGATTCAATTGTTTTTGGACTCTGAAATTGGTCTGCGTTTATCAGGCAGGCCCTTCTAGCGACTAAGGGCCAACGAATCAATCATCCAACAGTATTGGCATTATACTGGATGTAAAATTGTATTTATGCTATGTTACGATGGTATCGTAATGTGATATTAGCATCATAATGTCATGAATATTCTACAATACTTTGCAATATTGCGATGGTATTACAATTTCGTACTAGTGTTGTAATATTATGACAGTATTAACATTGGTCCACCTATTGACACAACCTACTAAGTTAGGATTAAATGACAATTTCTGAACTTTTTGTTTAAAATTCAAAATTCAGTATTATCGCTTTGATCACCTCGCTACGTGTTTTATCTTTTAGTATAATTTAGTAATCAATTTTTCGATATTTCGTTTTCCCCATTTCTCATACGTTGATCACAATTAGGTGCACAGTAATAGGTTCAGTATTAGTATCACGGTGTTGACATTATATTGCGATTGTAATATGGTATACTATAGGTATCGTACTATCCTGATGATATTATAATTTAATATTGAGATAGTATTGTATTTATGTACAATAGGATAAATTTATTTTCTCCAGAATTTATTCCACCCAGCTTTAATATTATTAACCTTGCATCTTCAGACGCGACGAAACGCTGCCATGATCCAAAAGAAGTCGCGTTACTCTGTCACTTAGGGAATTACAAGCTCTCTTACCGAGATATCAGAAGCCACGCGATATCTTTTGTTTCGTGTACTTCTTTCATTCTTGGATTTTAATCGTGTCATTGGATATCAGACGTTCTCGAGATTCATAGGACGTCGCGTCGCGCCATTGCTTTAGCCTCCGCGACAAAATTTCCTTTTCTTCCGAGAAAACGGATTACGGGCGATTAAGCGATTATCTTCCTTTAATTCGAGATATATTCGTCAGGCCACTGATAACAATATTCGTGAATCATTGGAAACCTTGTGATTTGTCTCGTTTGAGTATGCGATACATCATTCACTCTTAGATTATCATACTTGTAATTTAGATCTATGTATGTTTTAGCTCGGTGAACTGTCAAATCTTATTTTTCTTTGTCAAGGTATTGACTAATATTGTCATTGTTAGATATTATTGCGATATAATAATTGCTATGATTGCAGTTACCGATTACAATTTCGGTCCAGTCCAGGTCAGAAAAAGTGCTAGTGCTCTCATCTTTATACATTGTCTGGTTAAGATTAACTATTTATAGTTTCTTGGTTAGTTTAATTTCCATGCACTCTTATTTTACAATAATTTCCTCATCCAATCCTACTTTGATCTAGTTTATCGTCTTTGTTCCAACAGTAATTCATTTCGCACCACGATAGGCTTGACAGCGAATAGCACTAACTTGTCTAGAATCTCGGTATACAAATTCTTTTAAACACGTGTCTCACCAATTATTATTAAGATAAAGAGACCTCTAATTTAAGAGTATCACCGATGCTACCGATATCTACGAACAAATCCTCAAGTCCACAGAGGACAACCGAAAGATAGGGATCCAACGTGTCAAAAATTTCAAGATTTCCCGACTATGTCTAAGCTGTATGCTCGAAACTCGGTATCACCGAAGTCACCGATATCCATTAACAAATCCCCAAGTCCTCAGAGGACAGCCAAAGATAGAGATCCATTCATTTCGTACCGTGCTAGATTTGACAGCGGACAGCACCAATTTGTCTAGAATCTCGGTATACAAATTCTTTTAAACACGTGTCTCATCAATTGCTGGTAAGGTAAAGAGACCTCTAATTTAAGAGTGTCACTGATACCACCGATATCCATTAACAAACCCTCAAGTCCTCAGATGCCAGCTAAAAGATGGAGATCCAAGGTGTCAAAAATTTCAAGATTTCCCGACTATCTCAAAGCTGTATGCTCGAAACTCGGTATCACCGAAGTCACCGATATCCATTAACAAATCCCCAAGTCCTCAGAGGACAGCCAAAGATAGAGATCCATTCATTTCGTACCGTGCTAGATTTGACAGCGGACAGCACCAATTTGTCTAGAATCTCGGTATACAAATTCTTTTAAACACGTGTCTCACCAATTGCTGGTAAGGTAAAGAGACCTCTGATTTAAGAGCATCACTGATACCACCGATATCCATTAACAAACCCTCAAGTCCTCAGATGCCAGCTAAAAGATGGAGATCCAAGGTGCCAAAAATTTCAAGATTTTCCCGACTATGTCTAAGCTGTATGCTCGAAACTCGGTATCACCGAAGTCACCGATATCCATTAACAAACCCTCAAGTCCTCAGATGCCAGCTAAAAGATGGAGATCCAAGGTGTCAAAAATTTCAAGATTTCCCGACTATCTCAAAGCTGTATGCTCGAAACTCGGTATCACCGAAGTCACCGATATCCATTAACAAATCCCCAAGTCCTCAGAGGACAGCCAAAGATAGAGATCCATTCATTTCGTACCGTGCTAGATTTGACAGCGGACAGCATCAATTTGTCTAGAATCTCGGTATACAAATTCTTTTAAACACGTGTCTCACCAATTACTGGTAAGGTAAAGAGACCTCTAATTTAAGAGTATCACTGATACCACCGATATCCATTAACAAACCCTCAAGTCCTCAGATGCCAGTTAAAAGATGGAGATCCAAGGTGTCAAAAATTTCAAGATTTCCCGACTATCTCAAAGCTATGTGCCCGAAACTCGGTATCACCGATATCCACTAACAAATCCTCAAGTCCTCAGAGGACAGCCAAAAGACAGAGATCCAACGTGTCTAAAATTTCAAGATTTTCCGACTAATTGTAAGTCTAAGGTGTATGACCGAAACTTGACACCGACGCGTGATAGAGAGGATCGAGGCGGATCAGAAGCGTGCATGAGGCATCTTAGGTGAGAATTACGAACGGCTAGTATCGAAACGAAGGAAAACGCGGACTAAAACCGTCGCAAGGACGACGAACGGTCCGCTCGGGACCGCGGCGAGTGTTCCTCGTGCGTGGTCGACCTTCGGCGTGACTTCTGGCCGAAAAGATCGAAGCATCGTCCGCGGAACCGCGTCTATACATAATGCTGACATAATAATCCGGCCGGCCACGGCAGAAAATAAAATTCCATGGCCTCGGGGGCCTTGGCAGGCGCGAAGAATCCTGCTGGAGCCGAAATCCACTGTGACGATGCGGAGACGTATCGTGGAGCAGATAATCGGACAGAGATATCAGTGTACATATGTTCGGTGAGTGACGTCATATCGGTAGAATCGGAATGATCGAGATCTTTCGAGGATCTTTGATTGTCTCGCGATTGCACGACCCACTCGATACCGACAGAATGATTTGGGGACATGTCACGTCGTATGTTTCGTTCGGTCACGCGTGTTGTAATTATCGCTTTATGATCGAAGTAATTAACCCCTTCCCGTACCATTTAACTCGAAGAAATCAGGACCCAAACGGTAGAGGTCAGACCAGATTGATGTTCAGAAACAATCGCAATACGAGCCTGGCTCGTGATGTTTACGTTTGGGCCGATTTTCTGGTCACGAGTCTAGCTCGTGATATGTTTGGGCCATAACATTCATCACGAGTTAGACTCGTTAAAGTACGGAAAGGCGTTAACACAGATATAAGTTATCAGTGTGCACGTTTTGATTTGCGTCCAATCTTTTTAAATGTAAATAACAGAATATCCTCAACAGCCAGTAAACAGTTATCCCTCAGTTTCAGAGCTTATTGACAGTCACCCTGGACCCTTGCTCTTTGTATAATATTCCTTTTCTCCAGTCCATTTATGTCATTCTTAGTTCCTAGATCATATATATAGTACAATAGTCCTGGAAAATGTGTGAACGCTATTTTTCAAAGGAATTCTCTAACCAAAAAATTTCTATTTCAATTTTAAAACGTTGCGTGCCCACTGTGCATAACGAGATACTCGGGCAGTAATAACTGGAGAGTTTATATGTACCAAATGCGATTCATTCGTCTTTGGTGTGGATTTATATGCAGATTTGTCTGGTAGGGAAGGTGTACCTTATATTTTAGGAAATATCTGTTGAATTAGAAGGAGCTGGGTAAAAATTAAGCGTGGGCAAAGTAAAACTCGTCGTATCGCAACAGAGGTTATAGGCTTTATTTTGGAGATACTTGAGGCAGCACATCCGACAGGGTACGTCTCCTTTTGACAACTGACCCAGGATTTTTGGGTGTTCTTCCACAGTCGGAAAACTCTTCCACTACGTGTAGACCCTTTCAGACCATGTCATAAATTACTTACGTCTACTCCAACAATATCCACTGATTTAGGGTTGGCTCCTAAGTTATTGCTGGATTCTGGTTAATTTTGACTGATTCCTGACTAGTTTGAGTTCGTGTACAATCTTGTGTCATAGGCTAAGAGTGGTAACTTGCGTTCGGTAGGCATCTATTAACTCAAGGTTGACTCCTATATCATCGGTGAACTTGGACTGCAATTTTGAGCGATGAGGTCCTCGTCACAAAGACATCCTCGAGATTCACGGTTAGATGAGGATGATTAGACACCAGACAGGGGTACCAGAATAGGAATTCAATTGAAGAGGCTACCTATATTTAAAGATGAGGTCACGGAGGGTGCAGGGACACCCCTGTAAGACTGTTAGGGATGCATTTTTGGGGACGTAACGAAATACTTATTTAACGAGCAAGCCTCTGTTTATTTTAATCTCCCACAGTGATAGACTAGTAAATTACTAACGAGCAAAATAATTCAGCTTTTAACCTAACCTCGAGTTCAGCTATTCCACTTTGTTTCGTACCGAGAACGAGTCGGTGATACATTTCCGTGATCGATATATCGCACCGGGGAGGATTAAAAAAGACCAGCGTCGACCTTCGGATCTCTCCTACGCCTGCAAAGAACCTATTACCAGCGAGTTACGTTTCTCCTTGCAACCGTGCAACTTTCGCGAGCAACGTTTTCGCTTGTTACTCGAAATAACGGAGACACCGAAGTCGCCAGATCCCCTATTACCCATAATTCCGTCCTTGTCCTTTGTCCATTTCTCTCCTATTTTCCTCGTTCGTTCTTTCTCTCTTACGTTCTTCGTTTTCTACCTCCTTCCCTCTCCGACCTAACGTCTCGAGGACTCGGCCTGGTCACGTTCGCACGAGCACGCGTATGCTCGATGGCGTTGTTCGAGGTTATGATCGAACCACCAACCGGATACGTACTTGAACCCTGCCGCTTATCGCGATAACACGGCAGCGAGTGGTTATCAGAGATCTGGGTACAGCGTGTTTAAATGGCGCGGTAAACAGAGAATCAGTGGAAACACGCCGGTTTCCACACTTATCGCGGCTTCTTGAGATCGCAGGCTCGACGTTCGATAGCGTAATCGATCCTCGATCGTGACGGATCGACGAATCACGAGCGTGATAAATTATTCAACAGGATGCGACGGTCAAGGATTGGAATAGATTCTTTTCCCCTTTCGTATCTTGCGATCGAGGAAATCCTGTAAATTGTCAATTATACGGTATCGAATTCGCCATTCGCCATCTTGGAATCGAATTTTTCTCTTTGCTAAATTCTGTTTGATAATTATTATATTATTGTATTATTATATTGTTACAGATCGCACTTACAATTCTAGTTCTACGAGTTTGATCGCTAGATTGCCGATTTTTCCAATGAAAACGTCACTCAATAAATTACCCCTATTGAAAGCTTGACAGCTCTATCTGAACTTCGATGGAAGACGTCCCTTTTTATAGTCAACAGCCGATTGTTAGTTTGTCTAAACATCCTGGAAGGTACTGGATTGTTCTACCCTGAAGTTACGATCCGCTTTGCTTAACCCTTTGCACTCTCAGTCGCCATTTAATCTATCCTGGAAGGTACTGGATTGTTCTACCCTGAAGTTACGATCCGCTTTGCTTAACCCTTTGCACGCGAGAGGCACCTCTCAGTCGCCATTTAATTAGATTCGAAAAATGGATGTTGATTGATATATCAAATTTACAATTACCCAACGATGCGTGGAATATCGAAGTAAAATAATTCCACGTCTTAATTTTCATACGATTTCTTATTTACCGTTTTAGAAATATCGTCCACTTTATGGCAGAAAGTTCTTCGAATTACTATTTTCCTGTAATGAAAAAATCACCGAGTGCAAAGGGTTAACCCCCGTGCAATTGCAACGAGGCTTTAAAATTTTGAATATCGTAGGATGGCGAAAACTGGTCTTGAGACACCAAAAACTGACGGAACAACAAGAACAGAATAACACGAACGCAAAACTCGTAAAACTGATTTAACTTAGGAAAAGAACACCAAGATAACGCAACGAGAACACACACAGACGCACTCTAATTTAACTCTCTTTCCAACACCGAGCGACTCACGCTCGTGTCGGTCACAATTAATTTCTAAGGACTCTGTTCTGCTCGTCGAGGGCCCTGCTTTTATGCTTTTCCTAACCTACGTTTCACCTGCCCGTAGGACCCGCGCAACTTGATTTTGCTAGCCAAAATAACTTTTCCATTTGCTTCTAGAAAATATCGATTGGTTTATAATTTGTTCTCGTTGGCAATGGCCGATTCGCGATTTCTTTCCGAAATGGTATCCTACCTTGTTATATTATTGTATTATCATAATTATAGTTGTCATTCGCGAGGTATTTTTAAACACTAAATATTATTGAACGCTATTTAATATTTATCACGCGTGCCTGCATATGACAATCGCAAATGCATTATTCCTAACATCCTACTTATCCTCGATATAAGCTATAAATTAATACCGTTATGTTCCTTTGACACCGTTGATCATGCAAATGTGTGCAACAAAGTGCGATAAAAAGCATTTCGCCATGACCTTCGGGATCCAGGTCAATTTTCTTCGGCATTATTTCAACCAACGTCCACTGATCTATACACGTAGAATTATTTATAAATATGGTAATAATGGCACCGGTGGGTAACAATGGTCCATGCTCAGAGATTTAATTCTTCACTCTCCACTGGTGTCGCTACAGGATCGCGGGATAATCTGCATTCCGGGTTACTCGATTTTATGTTCACCGACAGAAATGAGAAATATTTCTAATCTCTCTCCTCTCGAAGTAAAATCGTCGATTTTAAGAGGCTTCCCGGTGGAAAATTTCATTCGATCTGCTGGTTCATCCAGTCGAAAAATTCCGCGAGTGTAAAGAATTAAGTCCACATAATATAATCCATAACTATTAACGCTGGAATTACTCAAGAGTACCGAACAACCTGTTTTAAATCCTCGGTGACAGCTACTTTCGTCAAAATTAACAAGATCGTAATTAAATATACTCTTCGATTTTAATTATGCCACTTTTAATTAATCGACATCGATAATGCACATTTATTACATTCAAATGTGAGCTACAGTAGTATTAAATGTATATATAATTCACGTATAAAATCGGCGGCCATTTGTCATTTAAATTAATTCCCTAAAGCATGAACGAAATTTCATCGAAATTCCGCGATAACACCTCTGTGTGGGACTGCGATAAATCAACGATGAGGTTAAACCGTGGTTCTCCTCCGAATTCCACGATAAACCGATATTTCGTGGAAGAGGTCGTGTTACCGCAAAGCCAGCGCTGATAGAACAGGTCGTGTCTAATGTCTTTCCGGGAAGCGTGGAATGATGGGCTCTTACGAGGGCGCCACCGTCGCCACGCTTTCAGACGCACGGTCAAACTCGAATATTCTTTGGAAAATGAATAGGAGCACCTATGAATCCTTATTCGAAGGCTATTACAGTATTTGGAACACGTTCTTCCAGTCGTTTTCGAGACTCATGGCATCTGAGAGACGATCTAGAGACCTTTTTCGCGTCAGCGATCGCAGCGCCGCGGTGAGGGTCACGGAAACGTTCGCGCCGAGCAAAAAGTCTCTAGACGACGTTAGACCTATGCTAAAAAAGAGAGTGACCTCGCGGAAAATGTCACGTTTCATCTATTACGCGACTAAATGTCACTTTTTTCCGAGGGCGCCACCGTCGCCACGCTTTCCAACCTACGGTCAAACTCGAATATTCTTTGGAAAATGAATAGGAGCACCTATGAATCCTTCTTCGAAGGCTATTACAGTATTTAGAACACGTTCTTCCAATCGTTTTCGGGACTCATGGCCTCTGAGAGACGATCTTGAGGCTTTTTTCGCGTCAGCGATCGCAGCGCCGCGGTGAGGGTCACGGAAACGTTCGCGCCAAGCAAAAAGTCCCTAGACGACGTTAGATCTATGCTGAAAAAGAGAGTGACCTCGCGGAAAATGTCACGTTTCACCTATCACGCGACTAAATGTCACTTTCTTCCGAGGGCGCCACCGTCGCCACGCTTTCCAACCTACGGTCAAACTCGAATATTCTTTGGAAAATGAATAGGAGCACCTATGAATCCTTCTTCGAAGGCTATTACAGTATTTAGAACACGTTCTTCCAATCGTTTTCGGGACTCATGGCCTCTGAGAGACGATCTTGAGGCTTTTTTCGCGTCAGCGATCGCAGCGCCGCGGTGAGGGTCACGGAAACGTTCGCGCCAAGCAAAAAGTCCCTAGACGACGTTAGATCTATGCTGAAAAAGAGAGTGACCTCGCGGAAAATGTCACGTTTCACCTATCACGCGACTAAATGTCACTTTCTTCCGAGGGCGCCACCGTCGCCATGCTTTCCAACCTACGGTCGAACTCGAATATTCTTTGGAAAATGAATAGGAGCACCTATGAATCCTTCTTCGAAGGCTATTACGCTATTTGGAATACGTTCTTCGGTGTCGTCTATGTCGTCTTCGAGACACGTGGCATTTGCTACGATCCTTGAGACCTGTTTCGTGTCAGCGATCGCAGCGCCGCGGTGAGGGTCACGGAAACGTTCGTGCCAGGCAAAAAGTCCCTAGTCGACCTTAGATCGGTGGTAAAAAGCGAGTGACCTCGCGGAAAATGTCACGTTTCACCTATTACGCGAGTATATGTCACTTTCCTGCCATTTTTCCGCATTTTGAAGGATCGGTTGAATATATCATCGTAGCTGAAGAGGAGGGAAGAAACGTGGTAGAATTTTGGATTGGTTAGAAGAGAGACACGAGAAGCGAGGTTAGGAGAATTAGAAGATTTTTAGCACAGATGGTGGTATAGGATTGGAAACGTTTCAAGAGGTTAGGAAGCCCGGTGTGCCATGTTTGCCATTATAAATCAGCGCGTCGTCACGTATCGTATTCCGTCGACGATTTGCTTACACGTGTGAAACGAGCTGGCTCTATCGTCGCTGACGTAAATCCTTTTGGATCGTTTTTAAGATCGCGTTGGTATATCGTATGCGACGTATCGGGTGCAAATACTTGGCCGAATGTCTAGGAAGAATAACAAAATTCTTCCAAAATATCAACCTTCTAGGGGGTTCCTTCCACAACCCTTTCTCAATATAATTTAAAGACACATAACAATGTAACTTTTATTTACCAAGGAAGAAAATCTCAAAACAGTATCTCCATCTCCTAAAGAAATGTATCCATATTATATTGCAATATCCAATAGTATTAAAATTTTCCAAAATATTTTTGGACGTCAACTGGGGAACTCAATAATTAATAAATTATTCTCTGAGCAATAACTTTGTAGCGGCCATTATTCATATCCTCACCACTATGCGCCGTTCAACGAGAAAAGGCAGAAAATACAAACAGAACGTTCACGTGATGAGTGTATGCCAAAAGCAGCCAGAACATGGCTGCCAAACGTCAATATTCAGGGACCAATAGCGAAGTACCCTTGTCGAGGGCCCTTGCATACGAGTCCAGCTTCTTTCCTTATGCGTAGGGGCTAGGAAAAGGTGTTCCAGTCCTGTTCTGATCACGTGCCTTTTGCATATAGTTGTTTATACTTCCTCCCAGTTCTCTTTGAACAAAGTATAGATAGAAATCAAGGAAATTCGAGGTTTTTCCCAAGTCCTAGGTGAACCCTTAGCTTCCTATGTATATAAAATTCCTAACCTGACCTAATGTCTTTCCATCTAAGACAGGGCCTGTTAGAAAGCCTAACTGACCCCCTACAACTTCGTCCAAATTCACCTAAACTCACCCAAATTCACCAAATCCTAAATGATCCTTTGTCTTCCAATATATATAATTTCCTAACCTAACCTAATGTCTTTCCATCTAAGACAAGGCCTGTTAGAAAGCCTAACTGACCCCCTACAACTTCGTTCAAATTCACCTAAATTCACCCAAATTCACTGAATCCAAAGATTACCTACGCGTTCAACGCGTTCGAGGAGCTCTGTCTCACCGCCATAGACGCATCGATGTCAAGAGTGGCCCGCTTGCCCGCGATTGACGGAACGGCCACGAGATAGCGCGCGTGTCGCTGTTCGACCGCGGTCGATCGTGGATCGCGCAAATGGGAAAAATTTCGCTGACTTGACCGGGAAACCGATACGTAAGGGTGACGTAAAGCCGCGGAAACGAAGAGAGCGTGTGCACAGTTGACGGAACGGGACGAGGTGTGGAAGCAGAAGGAAACGGACGTCTGTTACGTTTCCGTATTTCCCAAATATAAAGGACGCGAAAACAAGCAGAACGGGACGCTTTTGTAACCGAGCTACCGCGTTATGCGTAATGGAGGAGCGGCTTCTTCCTGGCTGCGTCGCTTTCAGTGACAATTTATTTTCGTGACAAAGGATGCGCCAGGGTTTCGGGCTGATTTTCAACCAAATCTACGAATTTGCATCGCGGGGTTGTATACACGTTTGTGTGTGATGTAGACCAGGGATGGGGTCAACTTTCTTATACAATTTGTGTAAAATCTACCTACTAAAATCTTGACATTTGACACATTTGAACACGTATTTGTATTGACACTAGACTGAAACTAGATTAACACTGTATTAACGACAGAACTATCATAAAACAATAGAAATTAGACGAAAAGACTATTCTTGGAATTTTCCTTTTTATCAATTTTTAAAAACAGGGATTTGCTTTTAGAAAAATTAATGGCAACTCATAGTGAGATTGAAACGTAATTAATACAATATATTCACTTACTTTCATCGTACCATTAAAATTTCTATTATCCATGCCAGATATGTTTAGGTTACTGATTAAAGATTGGTAGTTGTAGTATTAATAAGTGACAATGAGGAGGGGGTATTAACCCAGTATGATATTTTATTAACTACTGTCAATTATAATCGATGAGAAATCTCTTCGCCATTTCTAACGTAGAGCATGTGCCAATTTCATATATAAATGTCAACTAAATATGTATAAAACTATATAAAACTAATTTCACATTTCTGTCTTTATATTAAAAATAAATTATAAATTAATGCAATTAAAATTTCTTAAACATGTTAACTATATATTGTCCCAGGGAAGCTAAAAGATAGAACACTCCTGATTCATATAGCATGGGCCCATTTCATATAATATAAATGTCAAATAAATATGTATAAAAAAAATATCAAACTAATTTCACGTTCCTGTCTTTATATTAAAAATAAATTATAAATTAATGGAATTTAAATTTCTTAAATATATTAACTATATATTGTCCTAGGGAAGCTAAAAGATAGGACACTCCTGATTCGAAAGGCACTCAAGAATTCGTGATCAATGAACAGGGGAACATAATTCTCGGACTTTAGAAATTTTATTTTTATAGTTTCTGCGTTTTCGGGTTTCCTCGAATATTTTTGAAAATCCTATATCGCGTCAACTTCTTATTTCTCTGACGCTTATTATTCTACATAAGATAACACAAGTATCGAAGGACATATATCTACAGAAAACGTGTAAATAAATAACATTGGAATTTCACATATGGGTATATACTCGGAAATTTCGGAATATTGTGAAATAGAAAATTCTTTCAATTTTTATTCGCGTATAGTTGCATATTATTTCAATTTTTACTATATTTTCTACCTTCCAATTGTGTTTCGTTCCACGATTCTGTAATACGTGATCCATACTGATTGATTATAGGATAAATGAACATATACATAAATATAATGTGTACAGAAATTATATACATATATAATTTCGAAATTACAATATACTCGAAAATTTCCAGACAAATTTTTAGATCATTTTTCATACTTCTAGGAATATTCTCATCATCTAGGTCCCTTCGAGACTTCAAAATCGAGACCATTTCGGTTTCCTCGCGAGATCGGAAGAATATTATGTGCAACTTAATTAATAATTTTTCTCGATCGTTCTGGACACGCGAGAGGTATAAACAGTGGCGGACAGAGTCTAGTATCACTTAACGTCACTACGATCCACGATACAATTGCACTATTCCAATTTTTCCTGCGTCATGTGCATCGCTCGACTTCTTCGAACGCAAATAGAACGTTCGTCCGCGTTATAAATACTCGTTGCAACGTTTTGTTTCAAACAGAAAACCGTTTGCTAAACGGTTTCCAACGTAAGCTGTACTCCGGTTTTCCAAACACTCGGCCAGGATGTAGAGTAGCCGGTTCGATAAAAATCGATCGCGGTTCGAAGAGGGTAAACAGTTGGGACTGAGGTCGAAGAAGTTGTTATTCATCGTCATTGCCATGATTACGCCATCCAATAACGTGCTAGCTTTTTCTATTAATCCTAATAATCGACAAAACATTCTATCCTATAATTCAGATATATTGTCAATAACACGGCTTGTGAATAAGACAAGCTTTGTCTTGGTCGAAAAGTAACATCGACATTTCCGACATAAAATGGTAAATATTTCATTGGACACAGAAAATTTTTAGTTTTCCTTTCATTTATTAAATAATATTACGACCATTTTTATCTATGATAAATAATTGTAATTAGAAATATTTTAGATTGACGATATTATTACTAAAAACAATATTATTACTGTATTATTAATATATATTATTATTGACGATATTTTTATATACTATATTATTATTGTACCCTATAATTCAGATATATTGTCAATGAGACAAGCTTTGTCTTGGTCGAAAAGTAACATCGGCATTTCCGACATAAAATGGTAAGTATTTCATTGGAAACAGAAAATTTTTATTTTTCCTTTCATTTATTAAATAATATTACGACCATTTTTATCTATGATAAATAATTATAATTAGAAATATTTTAGATTGACGATATTATTACTAAAAACAATATTATTACTATATTATTAATATATATTATTACTGACAAT
>NW_016909009.1:2090312-2105065 GCF_001483705.2 Eufriesea mexicana | reverse complement strand
TCAATTATTACTATTATTATTATTATATCATTATTATTGTATTATTACTATTATTATTATATTATTGTTACTATTATTACTATATTATTATTATTTTTATTACATTATTATTATATACTAAAAGAAAAATGGCACCGTCCACTGCGAAAATCCGACGTAATTTATCGACCAATCCGATACACGTAGACGTACCTGATACTCGTTACGAAATGAAACTTACGTCCGTTAATTGGTCGTGTTATGTGGAAGCTGGGTAAATCGGAAGCTAAAATTTGTTAAGAAACCCGCTTCAACGAGCGTTTTACGTAAGTCTAACAGGTGTCTCGTCGTAATCTCGGCTTAACAAAGATTCGTACATTCGGGAGTAATAGAGGACCAGATATTCATCTGGAATAGCAAATCGACCTGAAAAGATATCGTCCCCTGTCCTGGAGCTAGGGTGAAATACAGCCTATTGCGCGTACGAATTATATAAACGCGTTTCAGACGGTTATGGCTAGAGGCTGTCATGGCTGGAGAGTATGATGTAATTAATAATAATATAGGTCTTAAACGATGGTCAACGTTGAATCGTTTGCTGAAAAATAGACGAGGATCTAGAGATGATCTAGCATCGAGACTCGTTCAGCCACTAGAATCTACAGGGTATACTGTCATCCCTGTGACATATGCCAACGTTCGGCAAACGACCATAAGCACTATAGTCGAAGAGTGAAATTGCAGCAATCTCGAACGATCACTTTGGATCGTCATACCGTTCTCTAATTATCCATCTACGATGACTATAGGCGCTGTTGATAGCTAAGGAACACTCAAAACCCCAACTCTCTGTCAATTACTATAGAATTTCATTCAATTAGGATCAATTAACGTAGAAGACGGATCATGATCAATTTGTCATCGGTATAGTCGGACTTGCCAGGTCAAAGACCGCAAAATACCGCACCCAATTTCATCCTCCAAACCTCTAGACTCTGCCAACAGTCGCTAGCGTTCACAGACGCTAGTGGTCAAAGTGTAGTGACCCGAACACCTAATCGAAACTTCTATAGACTAGTAGGCAAGGCGTACACCCGGAAGTGTCTAACGAAAACAACTATACACACCCAGTTGACGAAAGCATCGATTCCTAACACGCCTAGGCAACAACTCCCAACACCTCGAATCTCAGACGCAAAATTTTCAACCAGTGTCGTCGATGCAACGAACCTAACCCAGTCGCGTGGATTAGTATAAATCTTCCATTACCAATCTTATCTAAGAAGATGGCTAGAAAAATGGACGCAGGTCTGACCAGTTATCGTGTAACAACCGTCTGTCATGATGCAATCAGAGAAATAGAACACGGACACAAAAAGCAATCGAATCGAAATACGTACACACATAGATCAACATTAATATTACGCAATATCAGGTAAAAAGTCCACGTAATCTCCTCTATTACCATGTTAATACACGCCACGAGGAATTTACGAGCAGTGATTTGTCAAAAGCGAAACGTTGCCTGGAGACCACTAGGCATCTCCTCATCGACACTGCGCAGAGCTGAGGAATTTGCACTCGGTGCAGAGCAGAAGCAAAGTAGACATTCCGCGTACTCCACCGAGTCCATACTCTTGGAAGCCACATTTCTAACATACTGACCGAATAAATTACATCCACACTCTCGCCGTCTTCCGCTAAATACCCGATCCTGCGTCTATGACAGAGTTTGCACTGTCTCGCTCCATCTCGCTGCATCCTGTTTACTCTCTTCCTCGGATTATGCAATACAACGCCACTTGTAGACACGACACCTGCAGCCGACAACAAAAATTCACGTAACCTACGCGATTGCGACCTTCGTGGCTACTCGGACGTGCATATTCCATCTTCTCCTAGCCTAATCTCATCGCGTTTCGTCCTATCAGCATCCGAGACTATGGTCTGACCTACTAAGACCCCATCGGAAGCCACATCTAGAGCAAGGGAATTCTTACAGGTCAGTAGTACCCTAACCTCTGTCAACTGGTTGTAGGCTTTACACTTTACTAGGCTCTACCCTCTGGCTCAGGAGCACGATGGATGTTCCGGGCCACGGAGGATCGGTGGACATGGGCAGAGGCCACGAGAGCGATAAACAGGGCAGCACACCGGAGCTGACACTTTGTTCTTGTTGACAGGCAGCCGGCGAGGCAAGGACAGCGGACGCGCGTGCTAGAGGCTCGCTGGCTATACACGAGCGCCTATCTCGCGGTCGTTCTCGCGGATTCGTCGCAATGTCTCGTGGCGAACGTCCGCGCGCTCGCGGCCTTGTCCTTGGGCATAATCTTTCCTCGTTATCGGACGACGCCGAGGCTGCGGTCGCGTCGGGCTACCAGCGATTAGCGCGACTCCCGCTCCGCGTGCGTCAGCCTTCCTTTTATATTCGTGAATAATAATGCGCTCGCTCGTTTGTTTCCTTCGACGTGGCGCGCTCGTGCCTTCTCGTTCCCTCCGCTTCCGCGAAGCGTCACCGCGCGGAACCATTCGAACCAAGGTCGTTCCGTAGGTCGAAGATTTCTTGCCTTTGCCACCTCTGCTGACGGAAGTCGTTGAGCAGACTTTCGGCAAACGAAAGGCTTCTGGTGAGCGTTCGTCGCGAGTACCATGGCTGACGAATGCAGAGGTAGCTTTAAAGTTAGCGAAGGTTGCTGGGAATTTTAATTTCGGGAACGACGATTGGATCGATAGGGTACTGGTGGTTTAGTGGAGATTAAATTTTGGGAAATGGAAATAATGGTAGTAAACGTTGAATAAGAATTTCTATTATTGATACTGATATGTCGGGGAATTAAAATTATGGTACATATAACGGATTAACCCTTTGCACTCCACGACTTTTTGACTAGAGAAGAGTAGAAATTCAAAGATTCTCTACTGAAAAACTGACGATACTTTTTTGAGTAGTTAATAAAGAATTGTGTAATAATAGAATTGTAGAATTATTTGATTTCGTTACCTCGCACAGTATTATTTTATATTAAATTTGATATATTAATTAATATCGATCTTTCAAGTTTTATGAAATCGTCACTGAAGCTCACCTCTCAAGTGCAAAGGGTTAATAGGGTACCGATGGTTTGCTAGAGGTTATATTTTGGAAAATAAAAATAATGGTAATTTATTGGTAAATTTTGAGCGAAGCATTGAAACTTTAGGGTATATAACAGATGTCGGTGTGTTACTAGAGTTCAAATTTTAGGAAATGGAAATAATGGTAATTTATTGGTAAACTTTGGGTAAGAATGACAACTGATTTTTCAGAGAATTGAAATTTTAGAGTATATAGTTTGTATATATCTTATTCCTAATTCTAGAGTATATATCTTATACCTGTCTACTGTGTTTCCTTTGTGGGAATAAATTTTAAAGCCGATATGGAATATGTTAGAAGATAATAAATAATGGTAACTTATTGGAAAACAGAAGATAAGAATGGCTATTGATTTATCGAGGAATTGAAATTGTCGGATATATAATAGATCAATAGGGTATCGGTGGTTTACTCGAATTTAAATTTTGAGAAATAGAAATAATGGTAATTTATTAGTAAATTTTGGGTAAGAATGGCTACTGATCTGTCAGGGAATTGAAATTTTAGAGTATATAGCAGGTTCCTGTCTTCTGTGTTTCCTTCGTGGGTATAAATTTCAAAGGCCATATAAAATATCTTATAAGATAATAAATAATGGTAATTTATTGGTAAACAATAGGTAAGAATGGCTACTGATTTGTGGGGGAATTGAAATTTTAGACTAATACGGTACCAGTGCTTTGCTAGAGTTTAAATTTTAGGAAATGGAAATAATGGTAATTTATTGATAAATTTTGAGTAAGAATGACTACTGATTTTTCAGAGAATTGACATTTTAAAGTATATAGTTTGTATATATCTTATTCCTAATTCTAGGGTATATACCTTATTCCTGTTTTCTGTGTTTTCTTTGTGGGAATAAATTGCTCAGCCCATATAGAATATGTTAAAAGATAATAAATAAATATTGGTAATTTATTACATTGGTAATTTATTGGTAAATTTTAGGTAAGAATGGCCACTGATTTGTCGGGAAAATTAAATTTTAGACTAATACGGTACCAATGCTTTGCTAGAGTTTAAATTTTAGGAAATGGAAATAATGGCAATTTACTGATAAATTTTGAATAAGAATGGCTACTGATTTGCCGGGAAATTAAAATTTGATGTAACTGATTTCTATCTTTTGTTTCCTTCGTTGCTACAAATTTCAAAGCCCATGTAGAATATGTTATAAAATAACATAACGGGACGTTGGAATATTCGTTGCTATTAAAGTAACGTAAAAGATGTAAATATTAATGTCAATAAATGTACGAAACGACATTTAATACGTAATGGCCGAATGTCTGAGTAAATCCGTTTAACTTTTCGAAAAAAATCAGATATCTTGTAAAATATCGAGTCTGCGTGGTCTTATCTTATACCTTTTATACGCAGAATTGCTTGAGAAAGCAGTTTACGTATACAAAAAAAAAGTCGCATGTTACCATTACAAAAAGAGCGTAATCGTAATTGCATCGATGAACTTGCGAGAATGATCGAGTATTAAAATGATGGAACTTGTTTATCGGCGCAGCAATTTTTCCTACGAGTTTTCCCAAGGTAGAAACGGGGCTTCGATAAATTTAAACGCGAGCCTAGACCGGAATTAAAACTAATTTTTAACAATCAACGAGTCATTCACATATTGCCAATTAACGTCAACATTAACAATCAACATTAACATCAATTAACTCCTTGTGGCAAAGGACTTCAGATAATAAAACAGACCCACGATGCACGGAAATTTTATCGCGTTTTAAACGAAACAAAATTGGTATATTTTTACTAATAAAGGAATCGCGTAATGTAAAAGCATAAAACCAGGAAAAAAAGATTGTCGCGATAAACCTTCCGCTTGCAACAATCGATGAACCTGTACTGGCATGTCGAATGTTACCAACACGAGCGAATACAATTATAACATTTGTCGAAGGCATTACCAACTGCTTTACGTAAATAAAACGAAATATAAACCTACGCGCGTGCAGCTATTGCAATATTTCCAGGTGGGACTAAAAATGTCCCACCATGCATCACGGTGCATCGAAAAGGTGGGACGCTTTTAATCCCAGCGTGCCCCAAAGAGTTAAGGGCGAGCACTTGGCGATATTTGAGACTGCTGGAATACTTTGCTTCTATAAAATGGTATAAAAAGTTAGCTTTCGAGCTTTTTTAAATACAGCTATTATCAATGCTCCGTTCGTGTTCGAAGAAGTAACGGGAAGAAAAATATCGGTCGCGTCATTTCGAAGACAATTGGTGGATGCACTTACGCAACGAGCAAACGAGGAAATTCCTATGCATATTGAAAAAAGAATCGTTCACCGATTACAAAAATAAGACGAAATATAAACCTACGCGTGTGCAGCTATTGCAATATTTCCAGGTGGGACTAAAAATGTCCCACCGTGCACCACGGTGCATCAAAATGGTGGGACACTTAATCCCAGCGTGCCCCAAAGAGTTAAGATTCTTTTATATACAACAAACTTATCCTCCAATTAATTCATTATTCTCAAACAATCATATTTATCCAAAAATATCTAGAAAAATTTCGAAATCAAGCTTACGCGATCTTTTCATTATGATACGCGGAAATTTCACGTAGGAACGCAATTTTTCGACTTTTTAACCCGACATTGCAGCTGGGAGATAAGAAAAACCGATGACCTGTTTCGTGCAAGATACAGTCGAGTCACAAAATGTTGTTTTCGGTCAATTGCGCTTATAATCCGACTATCTGCGAAGAGAGAGAGGGGTAAGAGCATAGAGAGGAGAGGAGAAGAGAAGAAAGGACCAATTTCAGGGGCTATTATTTTGTCATTTAAAAATACGCGGTAATACGAGTGTGCTGCCGCGAAGGTGAAATTATTTCGCTCGGCTCACCTTGCCACTGATTTCACGATGAAAGTCATTGTTTTCGACGCGGTTTAAAATTATCCGGCCGAATATAATATCTCTTTTTCATTCGCGTATAAAAGCTCGACGTGGAACGGGGAGAACCTGTTGAATCGGTATTATTCCGATTTTCGGCTCCGCGTTGTTTTCGTCTGCTCTCCATCAGGCTGGATCGCGTAGGCCTGCTTTCGTGGATTTATATCGAATTTCGATCCCATCAGGGAACAGAAAGAGAAGAGTCAATCGAAGACCTGTTTCAGCAACGACAATCAGCCTATCGTTCTTTTCCATCCACTTCCATGCTTCACACTGCGACTAATTATATAGTTACACAGCCCAATTATCCAATTATGCACTGGTAGTCCCGAGTATAATTTCATTGCGCAATTATATTTCTATCTGATTAAAAGTCAGAATCCATTTTGTCGAAAGCATGACATACACGTGTACATATATGTGCCGATAATTATACGCTGGTTTAACAAGGGGAGTGCAAATCCTTCGGGTCATAGATTTAGTTGAAACTTTGCGGGTTTGTAGATTTGGTCGTTCAGTTTAAGAAAATTTTTAATTACTCGATGTTAATTCTCGGTTAAAAATAATTATTTTAATTTTATAATCTTAATTCGTCCGAATATTCCTAAAAATCAGCGATTTCCAAATATTGGGGTTTATTAAATTAAATATTTCTGCACTTTTGTTATCTGACAAGGAGAGTGCAAGTCCTTCGAGTCATAGATTTAGTTGAAACTTTATGGATTTGTAGATTTGGTCGTTCAGTTTAAGATAATTTTCAACTACTCGATATTAATTCTCGGTTAAAAATAATTATTTTAATTTTATAATCTTAATCCGTCCGAATATTCCTAAAAATCAGCGATTTCCAAATATTGGGGTTTATTAAATTAAATATTTCTGCACTTTTGTTATCTGACAAGGAGAGTGCAAGTCCTTCGAGTCATAGATTTAGTTGAAACTTTATGGATTTGTAGATTTGGTCGTTCAGTTTAAGATAATTTTCAACTACTCGATATTAATTCTCGGTTAAAAATAATTATTTTAATTTTATAATCTTAATCCGTCCGAATATTCCTAAAAATCAGCGATTTCTAAATATTGGGGTTTATTAAATTAAATATTTCTGCACTTTTGTTGTCTGACAAGGAGAGTGCAAGTACTTTGGGTCATAGATTTAATTGAAACTTTGCAGATTTTTAGCTTTGTAGATTTAGTCATACAGTTCAAGAAAATGTACCATTATAAGGGCAACTACTCGATATTAATTCTCGGTTAAAAATAATTATTTTAATTTTATAATCTTAATCCGTCCGAATATTCCTAAAAATCAGCGATTTCCAAATATTGGTGTTTAGTAAATAAAATATTTCTGCACCTTCGTTATCTAACAAGGAAAGTGCAAGTCCTTCGAATCATAGATTTAGTTGAAACTTTGCAGATTTTTAGCTTTGTAGATTTAGACATACAGTTCGAGAAAATGTACCATTATAAGGGCAACTACTCGATATTAATTCTCAGTTAAAAATAATTATTTTAATTTTAAAATCTTAATTCGTCCGAATATTCCTAAAAATCAGCGATTTCCAAATATTGGTGTTTAGTAAATAAAATATTTCTGCACCTTCGTTATCTAACAAGGAAAGTGCAAGTCCTTCGAATCATAGATTTAGTTGAAACTTTGCAGATTTTTAGCTTTGTAGATTTAGACATACAGTTCGAGAAAATGTACCATTATAAGGGCAACTACTAAATAGTTTTCGAGATATTTATGATCAGAGTTTCATTATTGCCTTAATTACAGATTTATTTCCAATATTTATTAATTATTTATATTTATTAGTTATTATTTATTAGTATTTATTAGTTATTTATATTTATTATTAGAGGAAACATGGGTATGTTTTGGTTAATAAGAGTGAGGGAGAGAGAGAGAGAGAAGAATTTTCTAAAAAGTGTCAATCTTCTTGTTTAAAATATTTTATTGCGAGTTATTTTCATTATTTAAATATTTTTATCTAAATATACTAATGTGTTAACTATTGAAAAACGTAGAAGATATTGGTGTCCATTTCTATCCACACACTGCAGTCGCCATTTTTGTTAATAATTGCGAAACACGTTACATCAACGTTGCAAAACACGTCGAGTCGAATATTCTTTATTTTCGATACAAGTTACGCGTAATTTTCATCGGTCACCACACGTGACAGTCCTCGTTTCGAATTTCGTTTCGTTCGGGGAGTAGCATAATCGAGAATCTAAGCGAATCTAAGCTCTAAGCCATGGAGTAATCGCTCAATTATAATTTCCCCCCGTTTCCTCGGACTCTATGTGCGTTACTAATTAATACCATTGGATAACCAGTTCGTATCATAAATGGCTCTTTACACCGTTTACTTCGGCCATTATCCTCTCTTCGATCGAGGGACTTCCGCGCGAAACGATCCAGGGATCGACGTTAAGCTCGATTTCTTAGTTAACTTTCAGATTGAGGATCGTGGCAATTATTTCGGCCTGATTGGAAAATCTCGCGTGTTTCTTTTTCCAGTGAGACAAGGATCTTTTTAATCTTCGATGCAACTGTTTAAAATCCTCAATATTTATCTGATAATTTATTTATCTCATTTTTATAGAATTCTCGTAACTTTTGAATCTCCCTAGCTTAATTATTACAATTGTGAACGAAGCTTTAACGAACATTGGAAAATCTGAAAAGAGCCAGGATAATCTTCGAAATTTTGATTTTAATAACAAACACTGGAAATATAATATCAAACGATTTAAAATACCTGGTGTCGAATTATCTTTCTTCGCGATCACTTAAGGCATGTAGTTATTTTTGGCAAAATTAATATTAGCTTCCTATTCAGACACCAGTCTAATTATATGTGTCTGTCTATTTTCGCTATGCCATTTTAATTATTATCTATGTATACTATATTTAGGTACACGTTGTAGCTCGGTAATTTTAACGTCGAAACAAGCACAGGCATAATCGAATCACGCAAAATCATTCAATTTCATTAAAACACACACTGTGCGTTGAACTATTAAGATTGATTTCAAATTCCTCATCCATTTCACCATATCGTTTCATCGTTTCACAGGGTCGATTAAATCACATCGACATCCTGTTATTAAAACTGCGACGATGAAAACAACATGGCTACCGGCGGCCATCTTGAGCGGGACACCCCGTGCACTCGGTCGAATCATCCAAAGACGAAGTATACACCGAGTTGCACGCGATTGCACCACGTCGATGGTCGAAATTAGAACGTCGATTTCGGCTTGAACTTCGACCTGTGATTTAGCCAGGGAGCATCGCGACAGATCGAAACGCAATATCGACAATGTGTCAGCGAGAATCGCAGCGCAATATGTTTCCCTGACGTCAGTGTATTTACTCGCGGCCATTACGTTGTACGTAATATCGCGCATATCCGACGAAAAAGAAAATAAATAAATGTACCAGTTACGCAACCGGGATGATGAGGATCTTCTCTATCGATTGACTCGAGGTGACATTAAATCAAAGTAAAAAAGCAAATGGAAGATGTAACAGGTTGCTTCGCAAGTCTCGCGTCGATGGATTACAAGAAACTGGATTGGATTTACGACAACTGTCGCAGGATTGCGAGCAGACTGTGAAAAATTGGCAGGAGATCCTTATAGATCGTAGATCACCGTATACAAAGAAAGGAAATAAGGTAAAAAGTTAAAAATTCGAAACATTTTTACGATTATTTTTACGATTATTTATATTAAAATGGGATAAAGTCGTAATTAATTTTTCTAATCTACATATATCTCTGACATATTCGAGGCACAAAATTTTGACATGAGAAGAGTCTTTATTTGGATGGTGTCATACTGCATCAGGATCTATCTCTGCTTCGAGGAAAATTGATAAGCTGGTTGGTTCCTGGAAGTAAGGTTGAATGACACAAATGGCTGGTGTCATAGAGCTTATAAAATCCTTGCTAAAGGAACTTGTTTGAAGGAACACTTCTTTTGACAGCGTATAGCTCGCATCACAGGAAAACTCGAGTCTCCGCTTACACCAGCCCAAAATTGTGAGAGGTATCTTTATTTGGATAGTGTCACTCTGCATAGGGATCTACCTTTGCTTCGAGGAACCATCCAGCTTATCAATTCTCGAAGCTAGATTGACTGACCAATGAGCTGGTGTCATAGAGTCTATAAAATCCTTGCTAAAGGCTTCGAAGGGACACTTCTTTTGACAGCGTATAGCACGTACCACAGGAAAACTCGAGTCTCCGCTTACACCAGCCCAAAATTGTGAGAGGAATCTTTATTTGGATAGTGTCACTCTGCATAGGGATCTACCTTTGCTTCGAGGAACCATCCAGTTTATCAATTCTCGAAGCTGCGTTAAGTAACGCAATAGACTGTCATAGAGCCTACAGAAATCTTGCTGAAGGGTTCAATGGGACACACGTTTTGACATTCCACCGTGTGCACCACGCATCATAATGTAGAAGACTTCGAGCCTCCATACCACCAAGCAATATAAAATATCATCAGAATCAAAAGTTTCTTTGAATTCGTTAATCCGATCTTATCACAAAATTAAAAATAAAATCAAGAGTAAACGTTCTTATTAAGATTTATTAATCCGATGTTACCACGTATTTTCGAATAAAATATACACAGCTTGGAGTATTTTCATAACTACCAGCACGTATTGGAAAATTTTTTGCTCATTAATCCAAGTCGTATATTTCGAGCGAATTCGTTGATCGAGAGAGATTACACGGATCGCGAGAGATTATTTACGAAACGTAACCTTTTCCGTACACACCCTGCCATACGTCAATCCCTGACAGCACACAGAGTCACCTATTAAAGTCTACTCTCTGGGCACGCTTCTCGGAACCCAAAGACTTCCTGTATCTTTCGCTACCAGCACGCTCTCTATAAGTCAGCCAGGCAAATGGCAGCACAGACCAAGCTACCAGGGATGCAGCCAAACGAAACGGTATTAACGATCACGCGACCAATGCCAAACACTCGATCCCGAGCACCCTCTACTCTAACCAGAAACATCCAAAGCAGGCTGGGAAACAAACGGAAACGATAAATAGAAGGAGGAAGCGTGAGAGGAATCTTTATTTGGATGGTGTCACTCTGCATCGAGATCTATCTTTGCTTCGAGGAACCATCCAGTTCATTAATTCTTGAAGTAAGGTTGAGTGACGCAATGGGTTGTCATAGGGCCTATAAAAGACTAGCTGAAGAGTTGGATGAGACACTTTTTGACCTGATCCATAAATTGTGGTAACCTTCCTGCAACACGGTATCCTATAACACGGTTTCACTATAACACGATTCATAAATTGCAGGGAACCCTCTTACAACACGGCATCCTATAACACGGTTTCGCTCTAACACGATAAGAAAATTGCAAAAACTTTTGTACAACACTGTACTTCTACATGAACAATGACGACGAAGAAATTTATTAAATTAATATTGCGTTAAATTAAAATAATATTTTTGTTTTGCGTTCTACATACATTTATGTTTTCAATAAAAATTAAATTGTTTGCGAAGAATGACAAAAAAATTGTTTTCAATAAGTTTTCGGCATGTAACCCCCCTTTTTGTTTCTGAGTCTCATACGCATTTTCTAGGAACCTATCTACAGTGTTATAAGAAGGTTACCTGTACAATCAGAATGAAGAGTTCCTTTCGACTTATAAATCCTATCTCCACCACAGAAGATAAGAGGAGAAAACAAATAAGGTACGAAAGCAGTGGCTCGAAAGAAGCGGGACTCGTGGAAGAGAAAAGAAGAAAACGAGAGGAACTGTCCAAGAACGAAACGAGGAGGAGAACAGAAGAAAGAAAAAGAAAAGATGGGAGTTGGAAACAGTGGAATTCCACGGACTGGATATCCTCGAGCCTTTTTAATCGTCGACTGCTAATCGGCATCATCGTCTGCCAGGTGAGTCATCGTTCTGCATTCGTTCCATCGCTGAAGCTTGGAGGTGACCCCGGCCATCGCGGAGAGATCTCGCGAGGATTGACCCACGAAAAAACGCCGGAAGTCAGCCACGTAATCCGCTCGGGCACGCCAAGGCCTGCCATGCGTGCCGGCCCTAAACCGGCCATCGATTATCGCCCGAGTTTTTCGTCGCGAGCGACGCCTGTCCGCTGACCGCTGTCAGCCTTGGCATCGGCTAGCACGGGACGCCCTGCTCGCGACGTCTCTCTTCCTAAAAATACTCCCCAGCTTATCGCCTTAGTCACGAGCTTTCGTCGCTGCGTAATAAGCCGCGTTATCGCGGCCACCGGCGTGGCTTCTGCCGATTTTTATCTTACGGGGCTTACGGGAATCCACGCTCCATTTTTGTTTACGCTTCCTCGTCGCCGATCACTGCGCGTTCCTTTTGTATCTGGGATGCTTGTTTTCGTCAACGCAACTTTCCAAAGTAAATACATATTGTCATCGACGAAGACACGCGTTGCGTTATATCTTCGGTGTGCATGATGCGTCTTCGATGCATGGAAATGGTTGTCAAATGGTATATGGGTCCCCCTATATGGGGGTTATGTTTGTTTTGTAGTTCCTACTGTGCTGCCGGTTGGTATTCTGATGGTCGACGATAGGTAGCAGGTAGAAGGACGCAAAGAAGGGATGCGTTTTGCCCTGGGCCTGCTAGTGTATTCGTAAGGCTTTCTAGCAGGCCCTGTCATAGATGGAGATACTTAGGTGGCATAGGAATTTGTATTTATGGCAGTCCAGGATTCATCGAGGATTTGCAAGAAACCTCGAATCTCATCTAACGGCGAGGGTGTGAACGTTGATGGTATAGGTAGTTAGGTGTGTTGAGGTCTTGCGGAATAGGAGAATCCGCAGATGCTAGCCAAGTGTATGCTGTTTCCGTGATAACGACTAGTGACAAATACCGTGTATAACCTAGAAATCGAGGTGCGAAGATCGGGGATTCGATTGACAGCGAATGTTTGACTTAAGATTCTAGCAGCGCTGTCAACTTCAGCTGTATCGATATATAGGATAGACACGAAAAGACCCTGGGACATATATTCGACTTAAAATTCTTCCTTTTTATATGGGGGGTTTAGAGTTGCATCTACTTCGAGGTCCTCAGCTTTATATTTTGTCGAATAGTTAGAATTCCTTTAGGTAGCTGATAGTTACTGCACTCGTTTGACAGCTGTTAGATGATTATCTGTCGGTCGCAGGTGTTAGAGAGGTGGTCTAGCTTTGGCTAAATTCTTGGCTGATTCTGGAATGTCCAATTCGAAGTCTAGTCATAGTTACCGTTCTTTTTCCTGTTTATACACCAATTCGGAATCTTTTGACAGAAATTACGCACTGTGTCCTGTATTTTGGTCCTATCAGTCGTAATCCATATTCCGTTCCATTCTCCTCTTAAAATTCTTAATACGACTCTTACTTGGGTGCATCGGAAATAAGACTAAACTCAGGAAACTGTATATCTAGCCAAAAGATCTCACAATTAGGTTGACGTGCTAAATTCATGACTGATTTTACAATGCCCAATTCGAAGTCTAGTCGCAGTTACTTTTGTTTTCCTGTTTATATAGCAATTCGGTATTTTTTGACAGAAAGTATGCACTATGTATCCTGTATTTTGATCCTGTCAGTCGTGGTCTATATCCCATTCCATTTTCCTCTTAAAATTCTTAATAAGACTCTTGGGATACATCGAAACCCAGGAAACTCAGTGTCAAACCAAAAGATCTCACAATAAGATGAATGTGCTAAATTCATGACTGATTCTAGAATGTCCAATTCTAAATCTAGTCATAGTTACTTTTGTTTTCCTATTTATACAGCAATTCGGTATTTTTTGACCATTCTGTTTCCACATTCCGTTCTATTCTCTTAAAATCCTTAATACGACTCCCACTTCGGTTACATGGGAAATAATAAAAACCCCAGGAAACTGCGTGTCTAACCGAAAGAAAGACCTGACAACCAGGTCATCGTTTGGTACATGTTCGACTAGCCAGCTGGCGTGGCTGTTCTGAGTCGTTCAACTAGAATGTTTACACTGGCACCTCGTCATCCGACATTTTTATCGTTCCAGGTGTCTCTCACAGCGATGCATGAACCCCGCGGATGAGCCGGGAATCGCGATTCACAGCGCTGAGAGAGCGAACCGTGACTGGGATGGTTCGGCCAAGTGTAGACGAACGGCAACTTCTGGTCGACCGATCAGAAGTCGTTTCCACTCGATTGAAAATCCTGTTTACACGTCGACCTCGAGCACGGTGTTTCAGGTGGACCGATTCGACCGAAACTTGCCCGACGAACGAGCAAACGCTATGGAGCTTCCTCCCGCAGCTTCCCAAAATTTTCCCTAGCCAATTAAACAACGGCAGACCTTTTCTTAATCCGTCGGGGATAATCCCCGAGCAGGACGGGAAGGCGACCTTGGTGGGCGAAGAAGCGGCGCGGCGCGACGGTTCCTTATCTTCGACGTTGGGAGCGCGACACGCGAATCGGGATGGCCGATCTAATCGCGCGTGGCCGATGTTGCGCGACACGAGGGGCCAGGCGCGATGTTACACGCGCCGAATATTCAATTTCGAGCGTTCGTCATCGCCTTTTTAGCGCCGGTGAAAAGGACGTTCCACGTTCGCTCGCGCTGCCTGCCTTTACGATCGTGACGCGATCGTGGTGGTGGGGGTCGGGCCGGGCGGCGGGGTGGGGGTCGGA
>NW_016909009.1:2071997-2090227 GCF_001483705.2 Eufriesea mexicana | reverse complement strand
GGGGTCGGACCGGGCGGCGGGGTGGGGGGCGCGCGGTGACGCGACCTTGCGCGATTCCAACGATTCGACTAATAATAATACCAAATCGTTTCGCAAATACCGCAACACGCGCCGCGGAGTTCCATCGTTTTCTTCGCGTTTCGCTCCTCCTTCCGCTTCTCTTCCGCCTGGCTTCCTCTTACACGCCCCGGCCTGTTATCTACGTACGTATACCGTTCACCGAATTTCTTAACGCTCCCGGGGCTTCCTCTTCTATTTATTTTTCTGTTTTCATTGTTCTTCCAACACTCTCTGCTTGTTTATCTTCCGACGTGTTAATCGACGCGCCTTTGGTCTTCCGACGCCATTCGTGTCCGTCAGGGTGATTTTTATTCTTTACGATGCTTCGGATAGTCTATTATTTATAGTCGAACAGTTTCGTTACTACTAGTATAGCAGTTACAGTAGTTCGATAGCCGTGATATTAAGGTAACCTGGCACAGCAGTGGAGCAACTATGTTGCATAGTAATGTACAATAGTATCGTAATTTAGAGCTGTAATGGTGCAGTGATACGGGCTAATGATAATGCTGCAACGTGGTACAGTAATAATATAGCATACTGTATCAATAGTATAGCCACTTGCTGCAGAAATGGTAATACAGTACGATTACCCTGTAACGATATACAGAGAAGTAATAGCAGTATATAGTAATACCACGGTATTACGATATTTCGTATATCAATAGTACAGTCTACCATAATAATAATAATAGTAATAATTGCGTTATTTTTAAATTCTCGATTTTTGCGTTTCGCGTAATTCCGTTGCAGAGTATTGGCGGTCGTGCTCGGGCCTCGTATTACCAATTTTTGTAATGGAAGATTATTTAGTAATTTACTATGTACCGGCTGAGTCAGCTAACTCGCGCACACACGCGTGCGCGCGCGCGCGCGAGGGACGCCTAAATTATACGTTAGTCGAGAAACTGTTGTATATAAAGTCTCGGGTATGTATTTTCTCGGTAGGTGGAGGCGTTTCGGTGGTTCGAAGGCCAACTTCGTTTTTGCCAACGGAATGCCGTATTTTTTCGCAACGAAATTCGGGAACACGCGGAATCCTGAATGAAAATGCGTCCACGAGAGCTGGGCCTAGGCCCCGGTTCGTCGGATGCGCTGGTTCGCCAAGCAAAATGGCGCAGCTATACAGCAGAGGACCCATCGGGACACGCTTTAACGGACTTTGACTTAAAATGCGTATTCCGCTTAAAATTGGGAGGTTGACCTCCAAACTACTGGAACAACTCCATCCACAAAAACGGTAATATAGGAGACGCTGGCTGGAAGAAGGAAATCCTCAACGAACAAAGCGGTTTATTTGGTTATATTTCATTATCTACTGAATTTAGCAGTGATAATAATCATGGCAATATCTCCCCATTAACAATTCCACAATTTATTAAACTTTATCACTGAAAAGCACACTGTTTCGTCCAAAATTAGGAAGAGAAATATACAAAAATTGGAGAACACCTCAAAATTAAAGAAAATATTTGTTTATTTATTTATTTTATTTATACGGGATGAATGCGTTAGAAAAATTATAAGAAAATTATTACAGTGAGGTGTAAAATTAATGGTAACAAAGAAAAATAAGAATAAAAAAAATAAAAATATACAAACAGACGAGATGTGTGTAAGTATAAGAAAAAAAAAATTTTTACAGAGAGATGCGATGTAGTAAATGTTTTATAGAGTAAAGAGATTGACTGAATAGATCTAAGGTAGGATAAGTGTTGTTAACATTAATAATTATTCTATTACCGATATAATAATCAAAATATTACCGATAATAACAATTTTACCGATTTTTATTCCGAAATAATCATTTTAATATATAAGCATGATCTTTTATAAACATTTATAGACCCAAATAAACAAATAAATAAACAGCTATATCAACTCTGCGAAGTCTCAACTCGAGACGAGATACGTCAGTTGCAATTGAGTTTTAACACTAGAACTACCTATCTTTAATGGGTACCTAACTATAACGTGCACAGATTATAGTTAATTTCAGCGGTACGATGAATACGAGTGAATATATCGATTACAGTTCTTTCTTAATACGAGTTGATACCAATTTTATTCTTAAAACAGGTGTACGTATTCGGTGATTGCAAAACGGAAAATTCTGGGACCAGTCATTTTCACTGGGTTGGTAATTCTAGTGTTAAGCTGGAAATTTGAAAAAGGAAAAAGAACCTGGCGGGTTCGAGGATTTTGTGTAATTATGTATAATTATGTAAAATTTTTCACCACGATATTAGTTGTTACTACTTGATATTATTAATGTAGTGGTTAACACTTTAATGGCCGCACGTTTACGCAGGGGCCGGCAATATTTTTGAAGAATTAATTTAAAAAAGCTCTATTTAAAATTCACGAAATATGCGAACATAAATATAATCATGTGCGAACATACACATAAAACAAAGAACAATAACAATTTAACGACAAATTTAATATTTTTCCTTTGTGTGATAATTATTAATTATTAATCGATGCTAGCATCACACACATTTTGTGTGAGCGAACAATACAGTTGCTCTGGCTATCACACACATGTTGTGCGAGCAGTCATTAAAGTGTTAATGAATACGTGAGAAGACGTGTGAGAATGTGATCGTAATAAATTAATTATATTTCAACCAAATATTTGTTTGACAATCTCTGCAATTAAATAAATAATTTTCCTTATTGTTATTAAATTTCATCCACCACTAACACATATATCCTCCAAGGATAGCCCTGAATTCGCGATGCGATATTCAAATACACGATGTACGCGAAATCGGCAGAATTCGCTAGCGATACATCTAGAAATAATTAACCGGCATGCAGCGCGGTGCAATTCCACGAAACGCGATGAAAAAGACCATACTCGCGGTCGCAAAGTGGCACGAACGGCTGGCGCTCCCTTCCCCCCCGCATTTCTTGCATTTCCGAAACGTTTGATCCGGAGCCAAGATTTTGCAGGAAGCAATTACGAGGTCGAAGGTACTGCACGGTCGCGCGACAGCCGCCACCATTCCGTGCACTTTGCAGCACGCGTTCCATTCTCTTTCCCGTCTGTGCATTCCCGTCCGTTTCCACTTAACGCGCGCCAGAATCCATTTTCCCGTCCGTTCGCTCGTTTCACTTAGCCCGTGTTGCTCCACGGCCCGTGCACTTCCTTCCCTTTTCACTTACGGCCCGCGCCGCTTTTCTCTCCCTTTGTGTCTCGAAAACGCCATTTTTCCGCCGCCGTGAATTCACCTGCCGACGATTCCGATACCGCTCTCTCCTCGCTTATTCGAAAAACGGTAACACGAGGTGTACGCGAGTCTGCGTATATTGGGACTTGGCGACAGACGAAGCTAGACGGGCGTAAGAAGTTGAAGATGAATGGACGAACTTTTGCGCTATTTTTGTAACACTGGGGAATGTAACGTCGATCTTTTAATTTGGAAGAAATTTTAGAAGAAATGGAAAATTTATAGGTGTTTAATGAGAATATTATTGTACTCCTTTTTCATTGGGCATTGGGTATTTATTATTTTTCGAAATTATATCAGTCGAGTTCCTTTAATATTATTATTGTTATCGAGGTGGAGAATGCGTTGCAAATTTGAAGAAATTTGAATGGAAAGGAGATTATTTCGTGGCTCGGATGGATACGTTGTTTTAAAATAAAGTATTGTACTATCCCTTTAATAAATGTTTTTCATTTTCTTTTCCGAATTTTTCGAGGAGAATTACAGGAACTGTTTATATTTAAATAATAATAATCCCTACGAATGTTATAAATTTTATATAAATATATATCCTGTAACTTCATTTGTAAGTTAATAGTATAGGCGATTTATAAAGGAACTGTCTCACTTCCTATAAATTAAAAATAAATATCCGTAAACTTAGTATTAAATAAAGGTTCGAATTATTTCCTTTATTTTTATTTTTATTTTTATTTTTATTTCATAGCAAACCGATTCAACATCCCGTTTGATGTCTATATAATAATATTTCACACCCAAAGTGTTATAGTATCGCAATTTCAGATAATTTCGTACCACCCCTGTTTAATAAATGTTTCTCATTTTCCTTTCCGAATTTTTCGAGGAGAATTACAGGAAGCGTTTCCATTTAAATAATAATAATCCCTACGAATGTTATAAATTTTATATAAATATATATCTTGTAACCTCATTTGTAAGTTAATAGTATAGGCGATTTATAAAGGAACTGTCTCACTTCCTATAAATTAAAAATAAATATCCGTAAACTTAGTATTAAATAAAGGTTCGAATTATTTCCTTTATTTTTATTTTTATTTTTATTTTTATTTCATAGCAAACCGATTCAACATCCCGTTTGATGTCTATATAATAATATTTCACACCCAAAGTGTTATAGTATCGTAATTTTAGATATTTTCGTACTATCGTGTATGGCCGAAAATTGGGTAGTATGTGAAACGAGGTTCCTGACGATCGTTCATTTTGCAGAAATTCCACTGCATAGGCGTCGAAAGCTAGTTTCGCAAGGCCATTTCGTAATCACCTATGGGGAATTATTTAACGCGATATTCGATCACACGATGTATCTATATTTTCGATCGATGTGTGTCACCTTTATGGCACCATCTAATCGACAATCTTCTCCGGAGATAGTGACACGCGTTGATCTCGATCGTTATTAGCCCCCTCGTTCGCGGTATCTTCGAGCACTTCGTTACCATGGCTCGATCGAGATATACCCGATTTTCCAGCCGTTTCGAACGTACACCCGTGTAGTGCAAGGTATATAGACGAATCGAACTGATCTTCGCGCGTGTTCAACGCTCGGACTTACCGTTCGAAGTATTTATTTTCGCACGCTGCTCAAATTCGCGAAATAAAATATTGGGTCGTTTTGGAAGGTCATAGCGAAATTTGAGAAAACTCCAAGGTGAGGTATTTTTACGAAGTTCCAATTCTATCGGGCAACGTATTTTTTCCTGCGATCTTTCTGTTATTGGTCGAGTAACTTTACGAGCCATTTGTCGAAAACTCTTTCCTCTTCGACATCGCAAAATATTATTCTAAGATTGTATATTACTCGGCGAACGATAAACCGGGGAAAATAATACTTCTGATAATAGCAGGAAAAGGGAGACGAAGCACCGTGTTATGCAAGACCAGTCGACTTCAGATATCGGAAGAACCCAGCTCGTTCTTTCTTCTTACACGGTTTACCATATCCTTCGTTGTCAACCAATTATTTCGAACGATGTTATTCATACGTAAACGAATCACAAAATTATCGCGAAAAATTCCAATAAATTACAACAATTCACTGTAAGAGTTAACTAAAACAAACACTTAGCTAATCAACTAGCTAATCAACCCTTAGCAGCACGATATATCGGACATATAAAATAATATACATGCAAATAAAAATACGAGTGGAGTAATATATGAAGTCTCCTCAAGTCAAATTGGTGTCCCTTTGAATTTTTCAAAATTTAAAAAGAAAGCACTCTGAACTTACTTGAGAATAAATTCCTCTTCGTTCTCTCATAATTCTCTCTATCTCTCTTATACATATGTAAAAATGAAGCAACGAAACATTAGATTGTCTTCGATTAAAAAAGGAGTTTTCGAAAAATTTTTGTAAAGGTTTTTTGAAAATTTCCAAGAGACCTTCGTCGAGGTTCACTCGAAAAAATTGGAAAAACTTCATCGCCGTTGCTATTCGAGTGAATCTGTCCGTGGTGTTGCACGTCGCTTTCGCGAAGTGACGCACGTGCCGGTTGCGTCGGCCATTTTGTCGTCCAAGGACGGCGATAGCGATTTCGCTTCCTAGAACACGAGGGATATCGCTGATAACGGGCGCAGCTCGTTTCGAGATCACGGCTCGTCCCGAGGTGGACGGATTTATCGGTTTTCTTCGCAGAATCAACGCTCCCCTGTCCGCCATTGAAAAAGGACGTCACGTCGGTTTTAGCGAACGGTAGCTATCAACTGGCTCTATTTTTACGCACGTAATCGTAAACTTTGTTTGAGAACGACGACTCAGGTCGTGTTACGTTTGCCATGGCCGAGCCTTTCCGCCTCGTCCGGATATGATTCGGTATTTCGGTGTATTCGCGTTGGTAGATCACTTCTCGCCGAATTTCTCGGATTCTGCGAAAGGGGAACCGGCAGATGTTGCTCGATTGTCTTCCGATTCGCGGTAGATAGATTTTCGGACGATATGACTGGAAATTTTAGAATGGAGCTTCTTTACCGAGGCAATGGAAAATTTAGACAGGCATAGAAGGTGCAGATAAAAATTTCTTACTCTTTTATTACCGAAAATAAAGGAGAAATTATTGAAAAATTGTAGACGTTCTATGAAAGCGAGATAATGGAAAATTTAGATAACCATAGAAAGTGCAGATAAAAATTTCTTACTCTCTTATTACCAAAAATAAATGAGACATTATTGAAAAATTCTAGACGTTCTAAGAAAGCTAACAGAGCATGAATGGAAACAATATCGAATTTCTCCTATGGTTCATGCGAAAAATTCTAATAAACGCAATTTCAGTTGAAAATATTAGTAACACTTACAGGACGGAACATTTTAAACATATTTTTAATAGCAACACATACAACAACTATCAGATACTCAATGACAGATTATTTAGTAGGAAATTTCACATGTGCAATTTCACTGAGTGAAATGTTTAAAAATATTTTAAGACAAATTTTCAAATCTCATCAAAAATACAGATGAAATGACAGCTGCTGCTAGTACACATAGTACAAGAAATAAAATAATCATGCAGAATAGTAGAATCACAAAAATGAGTGCTTAGGGTCTCCTGAAGCTTGAACAAATGAAAACCTTTTACTACTTTTCACCTGGAATAAATTTTATATATAAAAATTCTCCATAAAATTCTCCAATAGAATTATAATGAATTATAATGACAGAAATATCGATTCCATGTATCAGGAATAATTTTCCATACCAGAGGTAGGAATAAAATCGCGAGTAATAGGATAATTTACTAAAAGTAGGAAAATGTGAAAATAAAGAGCGGGAAAATTCGAATCGCGTGGTAGGGGATACAGAGAGAAGTTGGAGGACCGATAATGGAGGTCGTCGAGGCGCTGTGACAGAGGGCAGTTACGCAATTAAGGCGATCGGATGCGGTTCCTCCGCGTCGTTTCCGGAACAGCGATGGTTCCGTTAGGATGCAACGAACTGCGCCGAGTAACTGTAAAGGACTCGGCCGAGCTAACCTGTTGCAGCGGCCACCACGTTACGTCACGGGCGTAATAACGTTTATTAATAACGTCCCTCTGGGGAATACCTGCTGCGTCGCGTTTAGGAAGATCGAAAGATCAGACACTGGGGATAACGCGATCTTCCCGGAGGGGGAAAAATGAGCATTAAACGAGAATTATTATGGATATTTTTTCGATATGCAAATGAAGCGGTATATATAATAATTCTATATATTATTAACCCTTTGAACTCGAGTGGTCACTCTTACAAGTTTCTTTGATAAGCAACTTGTAGCTTGAGTAACGAATATGGGGTAATAACTAGATTGAAAGTACTTACACGTGAAATATTCGAACAAAATACACGTGATTTCCTTCATTTTAGTTTAAGTATTTTAGTATTCATTTTAGTATAAGTAGTATAAGTTTTAGTATAAGTATTATATAAGTATTGAATAAATTGTCGAACTGAGGAAAATGTAAGAAAAGCTTCGAATTTTTATATCTTTATAGTGAGAAAAATTTTCGAGTGCAAAAGGTTGACATATAGTATTATACCTAGTATACATAATATTAGTATATAGTAATATAGTAGTATAGTATACATAGTATTATAGGATACAAAGAAAGAGGTTGGTTGAACAGTGTGTATATATAAAATGGAAAATAAGTCTGAACAACTCTGGCTATAATTTTCTCTGACTACTTGGAAAAGCTTCGAATTTTTATATTTTTATAGTGAGAAAAACTTTCGAGTGCAAAAGGTTGACATATAGTATTATACCTAGTATACATAATATTAGTATATAGTAATACAGTAGTATAGTATACATAGTATTAGTATAGTAGTAATACATAGTATTATAGGATACAAAGAAAGAGGTTGGTTGCACAGTGTGTATATATAAAATGGAAAATAAGTCTGAACAACTCTGGCTATAATTTTCTCTGACTACTTGGTACACAACTGAGATGAAATTGCTACCGACCTGCAACGTCTAGCACACTTGACATGTCATCGTACTCCAATGATAAGAACACTTAATTTACCTAAATGATCTAAATGAGCAATTCCAAATTTTCATTAAAAATTCCACACTCAACGTTATGATAACGCTTTGATTATTTATTTCCACGATTTTTCTTTCGATATGCATATAAATTAATTTTTCATTTCCTTTTTATTGAGATTAAGAATTCTAATAGTAAAATAATCACGATATATATATTCTCTATTGAAGTCTTTTATTTCTCAAGAAATGTATATCTTTCTTCCAGTGCTTCTCTTCACAGACTGACCGACTCCCTAGAGAGTGTCAAGGGGGTACGCGACGCGGTTCGCCTAACCCCCCAATTCTTATCGAATGTTTATATAACATTCGTTCTAGGAATTTATATCTTCTAAATTATTTATTCCTATCTTATCTCCTAGATAAATTTTTATCTTCAACTAAACTTATCTTTTCAATACCTATTCGCATTCCTTTTTTTTTTTAAGTATCTTCTCTTTTCATTTTTCCATCTATCGGTCATTTGACCAATCGTGATAAGTTTGGTCTCAACCCATTTGCATCCCCGCTCTAAAGAGGGTTTATCAAGCTTTCACCAAAAAATTGTATATTTCACCAAAAAATTCTATATATTTTCAAATAAAATCATTTTATGTGATACTACAATATAAATGTTCATATTTTACATAGCTGTATAGTAAATAAACTTAAAATAGATATGCAACAGTTATCGCGTGAAGATCATTTAATTAATTATTTGCTAAAGATTATTTGCAATTAGCAGATTATGATGGGGTAAAGGAAAAAGGATCGAAATGAAAGCAAGAAGATCCAAAACCGCGAATATTTTGCGGTCTTCGTTTCCATTCTTCGTCGTTTTCATCGGGAATTTAAATTTCCCGCGCTCGCGAGCATAACCACACGACGTACCACAGTGTATAACGAGATTTGTTAGCGAAACCGCACGGCGAACTCGCGCGTTTCACGCGTTTAGGGGGACAAGGTAACGGGATCAGGCGAAATGGGAAAAATTTCGTACCTTTCGCGTTTTTACCACTGTATGCGTGCACGCTCGGTCGATTAATTCCACGGGTCATCTGCATATTCATGAGGGGCGATCGCGCGCCTACGTGATTCCCACGTAAATTTCATTTCTTAATTGACCAGTAATCGCGTTCCCAGCTAGACCGCGGCCATCAGAGCAGAAGACAGAAGCGACCACCTGCGAATCCAATACATATGCGAATTTTCTGCAGACAACTCGATTTAGCTGAGCTAATAAAATAGAACTTTAGAACTTTCTATATACGTGATTTCTTCCTGTCTGAGAAGAAATTCTGTAAACCCTTATGTTGCCTGTTGTCCGTCGTTATCTGGATCGTTTCACAGGTGAGAGTGATTAACTCCATTTTCCGAATTTTCCTTCTCTTTTCTTTTTTGTTTTTGTTATTTTAGTGTCGAAGCTAAATTAAGTTGTAGCTAAAATAAATCTGCTTTCTTTGTGCAGGTAATCGATGATCGGTTAACCGATTTGGGAAACGAGTGGCTTGTTATCGTTGTTCTTTGTTACCTGTTTATAGTTCGTTTATTTTCTTTTTCTTTTCTGAAGAGGAGTTTGTTTTATTATTATTTGCTTTTGTTTGTCGTTGTCTTGTATTGAGCTTAAAATTTATTGCGTTTCGTTTGGTACGATGTCAGATGTGTAATTGGGTGGAGATGATGTTTGGTGAAATTAGTGGAATTATTTATTGAAATAAATAATTATTCCAAAGAAGATTGTACGTGTATTAATAAATATTGCGAGGTTGGTTAAAGTACATATTTATAGGAGATTTATTCCAAATTTTATTTTATTATTTGGTATCATACTAAGTGAGAAAATATTAGAATTATTTCAGGTATTACTTTTAGATTTATATTTTTCGCGATTGATAAGATTGGATAATAAACGAAAAATTGTGTCGCGATTGATATTCGTATAATAAAGGAATGGAATCATAATAATAATGATAATAATAATAATAGGTGAAATAGCTTTGGGGTGTACGTGAAGATTTTGTTCATTTATTTCATTGTTAAAAAATTTCGAATGCTTGGAGCAAGAAACGAAGACAGACAGAGAGATATAGCAGAGTGGAAAGAACCGAGTTGTGTTTTCAAAACACCAGATATCGAAATACGCTCGCTACTACGCATATCAATGATAGTAACGGCATAGATAATCGCGTAGCACCGTTCCCTCGCAACGTAACGACGTCTTATCGAACGCTAATTACAACTGGCAGGGAAAGGAAGAAACGAGAAATATAACAATCTGAAATAACGTGGTTTGAAAATTTTTACGTGAGATTATAAGCTGCCAAGTGATTTCAAACTTGACGAATCTAATTCAAACCTTGGCGAACATAACCTAAATCTTCGTGAAACTTTGCGAACTTTTGTATTTCTACGCAAACCTAACTCAAACTTTCGCAATCTTCTGCAAATCTTTACAGAACTCTCGCAAACCCTCGCAAACCTTCGCAAAATTTTGCAGGTTTAACCTAATTCTTCGTAAAAGTGTGCAAACTTTTGCATTTCTTCGGAAACCTAATCCAAACTTTCGCAATGTGTCGCAAACCTAATCTAAGCCCTCGCGAATCCTCGCAAAATTTCGCAAATCTAACCTAAACCTTCGCAAAACTGTGCAAAATTTTTCGTTTCTTCGAAAACCTAATCCAAACTTTCGCAATGTCTCGCAAACCTAATCTGAGCCCTCTCGAATCCTCGCAAAATTTCGCAATGTCTCGCAAACCTAATCTGAGCCCTCGCGAATCCTCGCAAAATTTCGCAAATCTAACCTAAACCTTCGCAAAACTGTGCAAACTATTTCGTTTCTTCGAAAACCTAATCCAAACTTTCGCAATGTCTCGCAAACCTAATCTGAGCCCTCGCGAATCCTCGCAAAATTTCGCAAATCTAACCTAAACCTTCGCAAAGCTGTGCAAACTATTTCGTTTCTTCGAAAATCTAATCCAAACTTTCGCAATGTCTCGCAAACGTAATCTGAGCCCTCGCGAATCCTCGCAAAATTTTGCAAATCTAACTTAAACCTTCGCGAAACACTGCCAACTTTTGTGCTTCTTTAGAAACCTAATCCAAGCTTTCGCAATCTTCTGCACACCTAATCCAAACCTTCGCAAATTTTCGCCAACGTTCGCGAATCCAACCCAAACCTTCGCGAAACACTGCAAAATTTTGCGACTCTTCGCAAGCCTGCTCCAATCTTCCGCAATCTCTCGCACACTCAATCCAAACCCTCTCAAATTTCCGCAAACGTTCGCAAACCTTCGTTGCAAATATTGCAACGATGCACGCTCGATTAGAAAGAGATCCCTACTCACTTTGCATTCCGATGCACCATTGCGCCAGGTTTCGTGAGTAAAAATCCCCGGTGTCTCCGATCCTCAGCGACCTTGAACTTCGCATGGTCGACCGGGTCAGCCCCGGCTCGGACACCGCGAAGCCGGTCTTATCCGCTCGGCATATAAATTACGTTGTTTTTAACCGCGTTCCGCGTTCGAGCTCGGCGTAAGACGATTACGTGGTGGCCGTGGACGGAAAGAGACGGAGGAAGACGAAGAGAGAGGACGTAGGTACAACGGAAAGAGACGCGGTGCGACCAGACGAACCTGAAAATAATTAATCGAATCACGTATGGCTGGGCTCCCACGTGAAACTGTGACCGGGCGGCTTGGCCTTGAACCGGGCCTGGTTCGTCAGCGCGGCTTCCTTTTGCTCTTGCCCGCATTCGGTTTCGCCCTGCTCCCGTTTCCTCTTCCCTCGTCATCCCACCGCTACCTTCCTCGCGTTGCGTCTCCATTTTCGACGACACGTAGACAGAAACAGGAACCGAACTTTTCCACATTCTTCTAGATCAGTCTGACGATTATCTAGGTGGTAGACGAGGCCTTGTCACGGAGTTGACAGTTGTTAGATATCAGGAGGAGTTAGATTGTCAATTGTTAATATCTTCAGCTATACTTGATTGAACCTTTGATCGTTCTAGAGTTGCTATAGAATTTAAATCACCAGTGAACAGATTAATCCAACGGCTACAGTACTGTGTTGATGGCTGTACTCAGTACTGTATTGTCAATTGTCAATAACTCTAGCGATATTTGATCTATCCATTGATCATTTTAGAGTTGCCGTAGAACTTAGAGCGAGTGAGGAATGCGAGACAACAGCAGTGACAGCTCTTCATCTGTCAACTGTTCAGGTTGTCATCTAATTAGCGTTTTCTCTCATCGTGAGGTAATAATTGTCAGATAACTTGTTCAGATCGGAACACCTGATCGAATAACAAAGTATCACTGAATTAGTTGGAGTTTCAAAGTACCTTGTCTCTGAGATTGGAATTGCTTGGATGTCCCAGCTGATAGCTAGAATAATAGCTTACTTCAGAGGTTTTTCAGAGTCTTCAAACACGTCGATGTTGACCGAGGATTAGTCAGATTATCAACGATGTAATTCTCTATCAAAGAATCCTAACCTGGAAAGTACTTTCTTTTCGCACCAATGGCGAGCTCTTGATCTGTCAACTGTTCAGGTTGTCATCTAATTAGTGTTTGCTATCACCGCGAGGTAATAATGGTCAAATAATTTATTCAGGTGAAAGCGAATGATCGAATAGCAAAGTAGATACAAGATATCATTGAATAATTAGATCGGTACGAAGTTGACTTCGGATCTGAAGTTCGTACTTGACTATGAATAGCAATCAGAGGAGTCCCGCTGCTAGATCGCTGCAACCCGAGATTATAATTGCCTATCATTATGCCGTTATCCCGGGTGACTATCGCGGACTATAAATCACAATCTTGCTTAACGACTATACCCGGCTAATATTTATTACCTCAATTACAAATGACCATACTCTAATGACCCTAACATTCATAATCGCTGTTGCCAGCTATGCCGGCTACTCCGAGCTACACCTCACCGTCACGGATTCGTTTCTCTTCGCGAATATCTCTGTCCAGGTTCGAATATTTCCGCGAACAACCTTCCACGAGCTTACAGGAAGCTTCGGAGCAAGAAAGAGGACGTCCATCTTTCGTATCGTCACGGAAACGTACCGTGGAACGCGTCCATTAACCGCGCTGGCCCGAAAATAACCGGAGGCCGAGAACTTCCCGTAATATCGACCACGGCTGGCGTAAACGAGAGTTCTAATCAAAACGGGAAGAAACTGTCAGATGCCCGACGTCCATTTCGCAACGGGATCGTGATCCAAAGCCCACACTATGGGCTATCCAAGCCATTCTCTGTCAAGACTCTCTGTCTATGGGTCTACGTCGATTACGTTGTCACGACGTGGAAAGAATACGAGCTTACGAACTTGGTTATTACCTAAACAATAGCGATTGACGTCACTTTGCCAGTTGGCAGATGGGTTTGGACTTTTCCCACTTCTCGGGAAGCGAAACTCGGCTCAGGAGGATAGGCTAAGGCTGATCGTCTTAGGCTTTCGTTCTTCGGAATACTTGACGCGAATTGTCAAGTTAGGTTTGGGGTACTGTGCGTTCGAGAAAAGAAGGCACAGTGTGTTTACATCCTCATGGCTGATTAACTCTGCTCGCACTCCCATGATCATGGTGATCTATTAGCCGAGGATATCGACGAAGATCATCGGTCACTGCCTGTGATCAAGAGACTGTCAACGGAGTTAATCAGCTGTGAGCATGTAAACACGCTGTGCCTTCTTCTCTAGAACGCACTATACCATGCTTCTAATTACTTCTTATTCGAATAAATATTAAGAAGCTTGATTACGACTTAGAGTCAGCTTGAGTAGCTCTGAAGCTAGCTGTCATCCTAGCTATCAGCGTGGACATCCAAGCAATTCCAATCTCAGAGACAACATACTCGAAAGCTTCAAATAGCAACCACCATGAGAACCTCGACCTGGAAGCCTAAAATTCTCCATTTGTACTAGATCCGGTCGAAATCTAAGCTAGATTTGACAGAGATTAGACTCAGCCTACCTCGATTTTCCTCCCCATCAGAACCCTGGCGACAGAAAATCGAGGGGAACGAAGAACGCAGCTATCGTTTCCAAGAATCGACCCGTTTTTCCTCCAGCCGAGCTTCTTCAGCCGCGAATCGTCGATCCCGTGGAAGGAAAATTTCCATGGTCATCCGCAGACCGACAGCACGTTCCTGACTCGTCGCTAGATAGGTCGACGCTCCTCGCGGATGCATTGAAAGTCACGTCGGGTGGTAACGACGCGTTCGATCGATCTGCCCGATCAATATGGCTAAATATGTCCGATGGGATCGTGCATGACCGTGCTTACGCCGCGTCGGATGTCGTCGTCGGTGTCACGCAGTGTCAGGGGAAGCAGCGGCCACGGAACAACAGGAAATCGGACACTGACGGGAACGGTATTGGCGTTACCAAGACTTCAGTTTGGTAATTGCGACACCAGCCGGACGATAACGCGGAGGACAGGTGATTACGAATATCGGGTGTCTTTACACATCCGTTGTTTGCGGTATGACATCCTCGATCTTTCTTTATCGAACAGCCCAGCCGGATCAGTCCACGACTGTATATCAGGCTTCGAGTTTCGATGCAGGAAGGTTAGGTGGGCATTGCAATCCTGTACCTTCAGAATTTCCTCGACGGAAATCGTTATCAGACGGGGATGACCAATGATGAGGGACGAGTGTCGCATAGGCCAGTGGGGTCGAACAAATGCTCCCTGAATGCGAACCCAAGCTTATTGACAGGAGTTTGAAGATCAGCATATTAAAATACCAATGAAATTTTGCAAAATGATATACACGTCGACGTGAAAATAAATTCGATGACCAAAAAATGGTAGATGCTGTTTGAAGGGTTGTTTGTTGCAATAGTGTTCCTTCAGAATTTCCTGGACAGATATTGTTATCAGACTGGGATGACCAATCTAAAATAAATTTGATGACCAAAAAATGGTAGACGCTGTTTGAAGAGTTTGCCAATTTTGTTAAGGTACTTTACGAGCAAAAGTGGGAGGAAAATGTCGCGTAAGCTCAGGTTGTTGAAAGGTTTATTAGCCCTTTAACGGTGGAGTAACTTGGTCCGCTCAAATTCGTTTAATTCTGGATGAGTAAAAAGTTTGAAATCATTGCAAACTTTCGGAGGGTATTTAAATTTTCGTATTTCAAATTCGCGTGAAATTTGATTTTCCAAAGTCAGTTTGTGCGTCGACTATTACGGTGATTAGCATAGGGTTCTGTGAAAGGGGAAACAATCGAACACTGCTCGTTCTTGGCACTCGGGTATCAAAGTTTAAAGAGGCAGTTGATAATGGTTAAAATTGGCGGGGAAAAAAAGGACGATAAATTCTCAATGGGTTTTCCAAGTACTCTCGATGAGCTGGCGCAGTACTGGATATGTGTACGTTGTTCGACTGAAGTGGTTCACACGAACCGAGGGTTCTGAGGGCTGTGCCTGGGCGGGATTTCGATGGTGGGCGAATGTGATAATTAAAAGGGTACAGTTAAACGGGACATGCCTTCCATGACTCAATCCGATGACCCGTCTGCATTCTTCGACGAGCATTCTACTCTTCGAAACTCGTTTATTTAACAGTTTACACACGTATATGTGTACACGCGCGTTATTTGTTCTTTGTCAAAGTCTGTTGTGCCATCGACTCCTATCCTGAGTGCTCTATGAATCACAGTGCTGATATAATAATATTTAGTAATGGAATTCCTATCGTCATCACTGTCAGTGATGGTATTTTCATACTTGAAAAATTTCATAGAGGATCAATACGTCCAAAAAGCTTGATTCTCACGGAAATTTATCAAAACTGTATATCCAAATCTTACAGAGCTAGCTATCTATTCTCATCTATCTAGAATTTAATAAATTTACAATTATACAAAAATTTCACAGAGCACCCTAACCTCATTTTTCACCAATTTCTCGATAATCCTAAATAGCCCCACAAAAACATCCTAAAAGAATCTGATCCATAAAGAAATATCCAAAAGCACATATCCAAATTCCAAAGCTCCCTATATTCGTCCTTCGAGAATTTCAAACATTCGCAAGAAGTATACCCAAATTTCACAGACAACCCTAAGTTCATTTTCCAATAATTCCTCGATATACATAACCAATCCCACAATAATACCCCCAAGAAATTCGATCCACAAAGATATATCTTACAGCCCACACCCAAATTTGACAGCTACCTATCATCATCTTCCAAGAATTCCAAACATTCGTAAAACTATACCCAAATCTCACAGACCACCCTAACCTCGTATTCCAATAATTCCTCGATAAGTCTAAGTATCCCAGTAAAGTGTCAAACCACCCCAAAAAATTCGATCCTCAAGAAATATCCAAAAAACACCTATCCAAATATTAAAGCTCCCAATCTTCGTCCTTCAAGAATTCTAAATACCCAAATTTCACAGAGCGCTCTAACTTCACGCTAACTCGCCCTCCAATAATTTCTCGACAAGTTTAAATACCCCCGCAAATTGTCAAAATAGCCCAAAAAATTCGGCCCACAAATAAACATCCAAAAACACACACCTAAATCCCACAGAGCTCCCTATCCTCCGAAGAATTGCACGACGCCCAGAACTCTGCACCCCGACGCCCTTGCGTGATTCCCACGATGTCGAGCCTCGCGATTACGCGCGCGACTCTCGTCGCGATCGTGGAACACGTGTCCGCGTTGGATCGCGCGTCCAGAAGCTTCGTCCCCTGTTGGACGTAAGAAAGGATTGACCTCGATGGCCGGCCCCTGAGTAATCACGGCCGTCTCCTTTGGCGAACCGAGAACGAACTTTTTCAGTGGCGGGTGCACGCTCGACTCCCTCCGTGCGCCCCTCTTCCGACGCTGGTTCAGGGCGAGTAGCAGCGTGCAGCAGCCGGCACCGAGAGGACGGGCTGTGTCAACGGCCTGGCCACTATTCAGCGCAAGTGCGGCCCGCTGGTCAGCCGCTCTGGCGCGGGCGTCGCGACGAGAGAGTGGCGGAGGTCGTTGCCACGGCGCCCGAGCCTCTTCTTCTTCTTCGTCCGTCCCTCTCGTCCCGCTTGGCAGCTGGATAACGTATTGTTTCGCGCTCTTTCGCACCGAGTCGCGCGCGTTCCTCCAACCCCTCGCGCGGATGCTTGAACTTGACGCCGTGAACTCCGCGGGTTCAGTCCTTGGACCCGCGTCGATGACGTTTCTTCGATCGCTGATCGTACATGACGCGTGGGTCCCGGAGCAATGGGTGCAGAAGTTTGCTTCCAGGGGTAAGGAAAAGGGGTGGTCCGAATGACAGATTATGGAAAATTAAACAAAGTTTTACACTCCGGCGCCGATTTGCTGCCATTTTTTAATTTCGTCGATAAATAGATCAATACTCCGAGTTACTGTCGCTATGTCAATATGACAGTCCTTGGTAGTTAGGCGACGAATACTAGCAAATTCCATTTATATACATTTAGAGTAATTAAATATTTTATTACGTTCAAATTTGGTACAAATAACATAATTTTTTCGGTACTGCTACCGCCCAATGGCGGCAGCCATGAAACGTTCTCTAGGTACTACCGTCGCCTATTGACTGTCGAGGTCCGAATGAGAAGTCTAGTGTTGTTGGGAATTTCGTGGAGGAAATAGCCAAACGCACAGGGAAAGAACTGTATTCAGTTGTATAGCAATCTTTAGATTTATTATGCGATATACAATTAAAACGTATGAGTCTTTTTGAATACCACTATGGGTCACAATGTATGAACTAGTCGTTCTGTTTCTAACTTGGGAGTGAAGAGATCTGAGGGACGGCAGGTCCTTTTAAACCCCCAAAACCGACCCCTTGAAGTCCAAAGGTCGGTAATGCCCTGCAACCTTCGACAGACATGTCGTCATCGTTGCATGGGCGTAGCTGACTTCCA